>NC_049217.1:29446853-29651853 GCF_013347855.1 Anguilla anguilla | reverse complement strand
AACCTAGTTTGGAGACTGAGAGTTAAATAAATTGTTTATGAAAATTTCCACACATTTCACTGACGGATACATCTAATTCAGCATTTAATTGCATCTGAGGTGATGTAATATTAGGTTTTAATTCTCAAGATAAATGCTCTATTTGAGTCTTGTGTCACTGCGGCTATTGAAATAGCCACAGACAGAAGCACTATCTCCAGGAAATGATTCAGTGCAATGTGAGGCCATATTTGGTAAAAAAAAATAACTGGTTCACACATGATAGGAAGTGAGTGCATCCCCCGCGATGTCACGGTTGAAGAGCACTACCCAGTCCGAATGTGCCGTTCATCTTCAGGCAAATCTCCCGGCACACAAAGTGACTGCAGTGTGTGTGTGTGTGTGTCGCAGAAGTGCTCTTAGTTAGGGTGGGGAGCCTCCTGTTTTACCCACAACAAGGGAGTCCCAAGCCCAAGACGTGCACACACAAGACGCAGTCCCGAGTTATAGACCATGGAGAGGAGGGAGAGCGCGCTGCCCTTGTGCTTGTGCGCGCTGATCTGCGCGTTTCCTCCTCGCGCTCACGCTCTGAACCTGGACCTGGACAACGTCACGGTCTACTCCGGGCCCGGCGGCAGTTATTTTGGGTTCTCTGTGGATTTTCATCCGTCCAATGGCAGCGTGTGAGTATCCACACTCCTTCTCCTCTCAACTCGGGCTTAAGAAACTAGCCATGCCACCATTTTGTCCGTAGTTTTTCAGACGTCTCATGGGTAAATTAAAGCGCAACTTTTTTTCTTCTGTGACATCATTTTGGTGAAGACGAGCACTTGAAATTAATCCAGTGAGTTTAAGACAAATATCCATCGTCTGTCCGGTGTCTTTGATTCAGTCAACAGAGCTTATTAAATTGACCGGTAGCCTCTTTTGAAGTCCGTTGCCTGGTAATCCCAACCTTTCAAGCCTGCATCCCCGGTATTAGATGTGCCTTTTAGCTTGCCGACTGAGACCTTGAACACAGCACGAGGCTCAGGAGCTTTTGGATCAATTTTTAAAAAGTCATCAAAGGACACCACCATCGTTATATTGGATCCACATCTTCACCAGTCTGTTGGTAGGCACTGTGCTGATTGTGCCCCATTACTAGAGCCTCTGCTTATCCCCAATGCCCTACTGTCAGCCTTCGGACAAAAACTTAATGGACAGGCGGTACACAAATTGCATTTGAGGTCTGAAACCTGCAGAAAATGTGCAGTCGCTTAAGAATTTTGCCGGAGAGACTGCACAGTTTTCTGTGGTTTCTGACAAGCCTGTTTCCACTTAGAAGATGGGGCAATTTGGGGCACTAAAGGTTGCATTGCACTTTTTTTTTTAAGTTGGAATGCTATCCCTAGGAAAGTTATCCCTCCCTAAATCCAGCATCAAGGGATTGACTACACAATCCCTTGAATTCCCCTTGAATTTGCCTTTTTTTTTAAATTTCACATGTGAACTCAAAATATTCACAAGTGAATTAAAGCATATCCACATGTGAAAAGAAAAGGACACATGTGAACTGAACATTTTCACGTGTGACTGGCTGTTTTATTTTACATGTGAATGAAATTGTGTGTGAGTGATTTACCCAGGCTGCTCTCTGCTTCGCCCCAGTGTGAGTGTGGTGGTGGGGGCCCCAAAGGCCAACACGAGCCAGCCCAATGTGGACGAGGGGGGCGCCGTGTTCCTTTGCCCCTGGACCGAGGAGGGGGGGTCATGTCAGAGCTTGCCCTTTGACAGGGAAGGTAAGACAGCCATCGAAACATTGGCCTGGGTCGCGCTTAAAATGAGGAGGGATGTAATCGTCACTTTAAAACGTGCGTTTTCTCTAACCTGCCTTCAAGGGGCTTGAATCAAGTCCATCGATTCGCCATTTCAGATTAATTAGGCGGCCAGTCCCCCCTTGTTAACTGTCTTTAATTGCGCGGCGTTGCCCTTGTAGTATCTGTGCACACATTATGCGAATGTTTTAATTACAAGTGGAAAAAGATTGTCAGCCTTAATGCCAAAGTTTACAGCCAAAATCCAATTTCTGTCTCGTATTCGGATTATTTAATTTAACTCAGCCTCCTTGCCGTTGTTAATATTCATTGTTGTGAAGCGCACAGAGGTAATAGCTCTGCAACGAAGCAGAAAAGTAATCAGCAGCAGTTCTGAGATGCCAGGCTTGACAGCCAGGGCGAAACTATCATCAAGTTGAAAACAGGTATTGGTTTAAAGATATACTGCATGGCCAAGAGTACGTGGACACCAGACCTCCAACATCTCATCCAACATTAAGGGCATTAATATGGAGCTGGTTCACCCTTTGCTGCTATAACAACCTCCACACTTCTGGCTAGGCTTTATGCTAGATGTTGCAGCATTGCTGCAGGGATTTACTTCCATTCAGCCAGAAGTGCATTAGTGAGGCCCGGGCACTGATTGGGCGATTAGGCCTGGCTCGCATTTGGCTTTCCAATTGATCCCAAAGGTGTTTTAATGAGGTTGAGGTCAGAGCTCTGTGCAGGCCAGTCAAGTTCTTCCACACCGTTCTCAACAAAACCCATTTCTATATGCCTGCCCGGGGGCACTGTCATGCTGAAACAGGGAAGGGTCTTCCCCAAACTGTGGGGGAAGCACAGAATCATCTGAATCAGCGTTAGGATTTGCCTTCAACGTGAACCAAGGGGCCAAGCCCAAACCATGAAAAAATCACCTGTTTCAAGAACACAAGCCAAGTCAGTACTGAGCTTTCCAGCTCCTGTCTGTGAACCCAATCGTGAATAGAATAGAATAGAATAGAATAGAATAGAATAGAATAGAACAGAACAGAATAGAATAGAATAGAATAGCTTCAGGTGCTTTGATAACTTGGTGCCAATCCCGATTGTCGCACTTAAATTAATCTTTACCTTATTCGGATGCTATTTTATGTCCTAGTTTGAAGTATAAGCTTGGAAACTCGTCAAATGTATTGTCCTTAATTCAGATTTTATTTTTGTTTTAAGGTGATGAAGAACACGCATTCCACCATGTACAACTGCAGGAATTCAAATCCCACCAGTGGTTTGGAGCCAGTGTGCGATCTACAGGTACCCACGTCTTGGTGAGCGTGGTACCTTCCGTCTTCTGAGTTTGAACCGAGCAGTAAAACCCCCACTGTACAGAGAGATGGGTCTTCATGACTCTTTACCCCTCTGTGGGAGCTTCAGGTTCTCAGGTCTACACAGCGAGGGTTACTATGACTGGTCTCTCCACGGTGAGGTTTACCATGACTGTCGTTTCCATGGTAAAGGTTACCATGACTCTGATCCTCCAAGGAGAGTTACTATGAGTTGTGTATCTGCCATACAGAAGGAATCTATTAATCTATTCTGATTAATCAATGAATTCCTCTAAAGTCAAGGTGACTAAGACTCTTGTATCCTTGGTGACGGTTGCCGTGACGGTTCCGTTCTCCTGCGTCAGGCGTGCGCGCCGCTTTTCCACTGGAACGCCGTTGGCGCCGCCGAGGAGTCTGGGAAAACCCCGGTGGGGAACTGCCAGATCAGGGACATGCGGTCCGGGGAGCTGGCCGACTACTCCCCCTGCAGAGGCATGCTCACAGACAGCATCTACAAGGCCAGGAAGAACCGTAAGCACCAATCAGGCCTCGTGTACTTTGTATGTTTCCTTTTTTTTATGTTTTTTTTTTTTCTTCAAAATTCCATGTCATTGTTCTAGAACTCCATTGGCTTTCAGTTTCCAGTAGTGACTGTGACATCAGCATTAGAATGTTCAGTTGCGAACATTCTAATCACACATTTGTGGTCTCACACCGTGGAGGGTTAAGAACATCATGTTTACATGGTGCAGTTCTTCTAAATGCCTTTCAGCTGTTTGTTTTTTTTTTAGATACAGTTATTTCTGAAGAGAAGGTGGAACTCTAAAGCAAAGGAACGCCTGTATGAGTAAACCCGCTCGTGATTAATTTGCTCCCTCAACTTTTGTTTTTGCAGATGGGGACAGGCGGTATTGTGAATCAGGATTCTCCACAGAAGTGACAAAGGTCCCGTTCCTTTTCCTGTGTAATCAGTGAAATCAGATAGCTTTAACAATTTACTAATAATGCTGAAAAGCTGTATTTCAGAAAGGCAACTCAAAATACCACTGAACAATTTCATTAGCATTTTTTTTTTACTTTAAGTGTACAGTTATAATTTTAGTTGTACAGTGTACTCCTACATACATTTCACAAGATGTTTCTTGTTTTTAATCTTGATTAAGGATGGCAAAGTCATTCTTGGTGCCCCAGGAAGTTTCTACTTTCAAGGTAAATCATTTGAATACCCAATCTGACAGTTAAAAGAAGTTGAAAGCAGCGAATGAAAAGAAAACCTTTAAATATGTGTGGTGCAGTTGACTCTTCAAAATGAAAATTACTGCCAATATCTGATATTTGTTTTGGATGCAGTTGAACCCATTTCCCTGTTTTTTATTTTATTTTATTTTACTTTTTATCACACTTCTGCTGTCTGTTCTTCAGTATCTAATGCAGTGTTGTGATTAATAGTGCGTTGGGTAGCACAGACAATATACTGATTCATTTATCTATTTTCAATGTCTAACGCGCGGGTGAAATGGAGACAAGAACGGCTCGCGGTTGTCACACGCCCACTGAACGCGCTGGCCATCCACCGCATCCATTCTGCTCCAGTTAAATGTCCTGTTCTTGGCAACGTGTCACATGGGCCCCCCAGTGGCCATAATGTAGAATTACAACAATATCTTCTTAATAACCGCCACTGTATTTCACGGCACGCCGAGGCAATTGAACGGTTTTTCAAAAAGCCCTTTCCACAAAAATCATAATTAGTATTTAGCTTCAGGGGGCCTTTGTAATAATAGCTGCCTCCTGCCTAAATTATAATAATAATATTATAATAATAATATGGTTATATGCCCCAATTAGAGTGTAATTAATACATGTATAAATATAATAATGTGGCAATTGCATGGCTATTATGGTTCCTGGTGTCTAATGTCTGAACTGGTATATTTGCATAAATGCTTATGAAGTAATTACACGGTGTTGCTGTGCTTTTCTGCGTTGTTCTGTAGGTCAGGTTATGGTCGCAAGTTTGCCCAACATTCTCAGCAGCATGACGGGCCAAAGTCCACTGCGTTCAGTGCAGGGAATGATCTCCTCCCGAGAAGTTGGTTCTTACGACGCGTACGAGGGTAAGCAGCGGCTCTCTAAAACGGCTGTTTGTCTCCAAGAGCACCCTGGGTACTTGCAGGTCGTGTGCTGTACATTGCGAGGCCTGTCTAACTTATATATAGCGACAGGCCAGGCCATCGTGCTCCCAATGCCCATGCATGGTACGCAGTGTAGCACAGTGGGTAAGGAACTGGACTTGTAACCGAAAGGTCGCAGGTTCGATTCCCGGGTAGGACACTGCCGTTGTACCCTTGAGCAAGGTACTTAACCGAAATTGCTTCAGTATATATCCAGCTGTATAAATGGATACAATGTAAAATGCTATGTAAAAGTTGTGTAAGTCGCTCTGGATAAGAGCGTCTGCTAAATGCCTGTAATGTAATGTAATGTAATGTAATGTAATTGGTACATTCATCTGAATAGTAATAATCATTTAAGTTTGTCATACGTTCATCATTATACGTATCAGCATAAAAATTGTATTGTCTTTATACAACACCTGTCAGGATCTAAAAGCATTCTACAGTGAAAGGGGATTGGGGGGGGGGGGGGAGGTTGGAGGCGTAAAGGTATTCAAGTTATCGCCAGGTAAATGTTCATATAAAATGATGACTGCATGTTCTAATTCACAGCACAACCCTCCCTCATATATTGTCGGAGAGTAGTAGCTTTTTGTCCCTGGCACACCAATCTTGTTCAAACAGGCACACTTTATATAAATGTCTCGACGCACTACAAAGAGCTGCTGTCTGTGTAACGGATGATCTGCTTCTCCACCTCCAGGTTACTCCGTCGCCTCTGGAGAGTTCACTGGAGACTCCACACCAGGTAACACACCTTTTTTTGAGTGAAAACGTTTCGTTTTCCCACACACACACACACACACACACACAAAAGCAGATCCCGTCGCAGTGTGTTACGCTTGTGAGAACATTTCAGCCGCAGGGCGACCCAAAACACTTTGACTTATCAGCCGTTTTACGGTGCAGTACATAGAGATGGATGAGAACCTTGAATCTGTTTAAAAACTGGAGAGTCGATTTGTTCAGTGGGTGCAGCTCGTGTTCAGTCAGAAGGTGCCCCGTGTTAAGTCCGCCTGATGTATTTCATTTCAGACTACGTGGTCGGCCTCCCTAATGACCAAAATACGGCTGGTTCGGTAAGGATTTCCATCGTTTTTTGTTTTTTTTCTTTCTCAGGATAGTGCTACCGTTAGAGTCTTTTCATAGAGGCCGTGGCTCTTGTGCGGAGTGTACTGGCCACATCGTAGGGCCTGGATCGGCTAGGAGCAGCCCAGGAAGGGATTTCCCTAGCGCTCATTGTTCGTTAGCGATTCGCCTGGCGACACGGGCGACGCGGCCTACGGTGTGGTATCTATGGCAACTCAACTGCCACATTCCGGAGCAGAGCTTCAGCGGTCGGCTGACTGCATACGTCCTGGAGGACGCTAAAGCGTGTTTGTGTCGGAGGAAGTTTAGTTTAGTTTAGTTCACAGGCATTTAGCAGACGCTCTTATCCAGAGCGACTTACATTGCATCCATTTATACAGCTGGATATATACCGGAGCGATGCAGGTTAAGTACCTTGCTCAAGGGTACAACGGCAGTGTCCTACCGGGGAATCAAACCTGCGACCTTTAGGTTACAATACCAAGTCCTTAGCCATTATGCTACACCGCCGCCGTGATGGAGGATGTTTTGGAAGCAGGGACAGAGTAGGCCTTGAATACTGGAGATTCTTTTTTAAAAATATTGAACACTGCAGCTTTTCACACTTTCTCCAGCAGACAGTGTGTCTGGAGGGTTGAAACGTTCTCACTGGAGCATTATTTTTTGCTCATTGTGCAATAAAGCCGTGTCAAATCGAAGTTTTGTTCTTCCAGGTTATAATCTACAACGGAGAATCGCAGGTCGATTTAAAAGTGGTCCACACTTTCTCTGGTACTCAGGTGAGGGGCTTGGTTCTCATCATCAACGCTGCTTCTTATTGGAGTGACTGCAGTGACAGACATCATGTTATAGAATAATCACTTTATCACTTTAACACTTAATTAACACTTTACTTGAAATGATCTCATGTACTTACCCAAATAATAAATATTTATAATCATTACAGTTATTATCAAAGTTATTATCGCCATTACACATACAATCACTCGTCTTTTATAACTGTTCATGAGAATTTATTATTGCGTATGATACAGTTTGCAGAGACACACTGATGCACAGACACACACACAGACACACTGACACACTGACACATAGACACACTGACACACAGACACACGGACACACTGACACACGGACGCACTGACACACTGACACACAGGCACAATGACACACAGACCCACTGACACACAGACACACCGACACACAGACACACAGACACACTGACACACAGACACACTGACACACACACAGACACAGAGACACACTGACACACTAACACGCAGACATACTGGCACACAGACACACAGTAACACTGACACACAGACACACTGACACAGACACACTCACTCACACACTAACACGCAGACACACTGACACACTTACTGACGCACTGACACACTGACACCTGTCCTCGGTTTCTCAGGTGACTGCGTACTTCGGCCATTCCGTGGCAGTGACAGACATCAATAATGACGGGTGAGACACCTGCAGGTCCTTACAAGCACTAGGAAATAAAGGTGTAAAACCCCAGTGTCACACATCTGTGACGTCACTGTGATGTAAAGGTTTGAGCGAAAGCACAAATCACGTCTGTGGTAAATGAGCTAGAGATTTTTTTTTTTTTTAAACATGGCGCTCCTCCATGCTGAAGAAATAATAAAATGCTTCATTACACCTCATTCGTGTTCTAATGAACAGTGAAAAACAATGGCGCCGTTCGGCAAAGCCTTTGTCTAATTTTATTGTGCTGTAAGTGAGGGCTGTAGAAATATACGCATATTTATTCGCCTAATTGCTGAACAATTTGTCATTTAGTTATTGTTTATGGGCACTGTTGTGCACCACCATGGCATATCAGGTTCTGCTCCACACCCTCAGAAATAAATGTACAGTGGAGGTATGTTTTTGTTCTTTAAGGAACAAATTTCCAAAATGTACCCAGAAAAGAACAAAAATGTTATTTGGTTACTAATAAGTAACTAATAAGTTGTCAACAAAAAAGGTACATATGAATTATTAAATCAATGGCTAGGGGTACAATTTTATGTACCTATAGGGTACCACCCCAGTGACATAGTGTACCTCTTCACACATTTTCTGTGCCTTTTTTTCGGAGAGTGCTTCATAAAATTGTACCTCCTGATTGTTGTATGGAGCATATGGACTTGTGAGCTGGGACACCTCAGTGCAGGTGAAGCACTATGAAGCACTATGAAGCACTCCTAACTAACCCTTTGAAAAGCAGGTTTTTTTGGGATGTTTTCTTTTTTTTTCCTTAGGTCAGTGTTCTAGAACTCCGTTGCTTTCAGTCACCAGCAGTGATTGTGACATCATCAACATTAGAATGTTCAGTTAAGAACATTCTAATCGCATATTTGTGACCTCACACCTTAAAGGGTTAGCCAGTTCAGTTCTACAGCAGCACTGCCTTGCTGGGGCCTTAGCCCTTTCCTGTGGTTTTGGGGTGAGAGCTCACCTGTGTCCCCCCACCCCCCATCCCACAGGCGAGATGACATTTTGATCGGAGCCCCTCTCTACATGGAGCGGCAGTCCGGCCAGCACCTGCACCAGGTGGGACAGGTGTGGGTGTACCTGCAGCGGGACCACTCTGTCTTCTCCAGCAAGCCAGACCAGAAGCTGACGGGCACCGTGGTGTACGGACGATTCGGCAGCGCCATCGCCCCGCTGGGGGACATCGACATGGACGGCTTCAACGGTCAGCCACACCCGAACACCCCCCCCCCCCCCCCCCCGACCGATGCTGGGGCCTGTGTCATAGTCCCATCACCTGACTACAGCACCATACATTCCTAAAGGATGGCCATTACCTGGTTGATTAGTCATAGACACCTCCTGCGAGACAGTGCCTGTTTCCCCCTACCCTGTGTAAGATTGGGAAAGCCTAACCTTTATAATGTCTCAGTGTGTTTTTTGTTTTTTTTTGGGGGGGGGGGGGGGCAACGGCCCCTAATGAAACACTGTGCCCTTTCACCAATGAGCACTTGAACATCGTCGGGCACGGGGACGTGGTGGAGCGGGAATCGTCTGTCGCTTCATCTTAATTTGAGCTCGTTTCTCCTGAGCGTGAGCTAGCGCAGCCCGGCAGCCGATTCCAACGTCCTCCTCCGGGGTTTATAATTAAAGGGACGAAACCCCCCCCCCCAGGGCAAATCTCATCTGATCGCGGTCGCTAATTTCCCGCGTAGTTCGGCTCGTAAATGTCAGGGGAGCCGCGCGTTTGGCACGACGCGACTCACGCGCCCCTCCGAGAACAAGCCGGGGTCGAGGCGGGGGCGACTCCCGCGGAATCTCGCTAATCCTTCCTCTTAATTAGCAGGAGTCACCTGAATGTTCTGGCCAAAAGTGAGAACGTTGTTGTGCCAAATTCATCCAAAACGAAGTCGTTTTCTTCACGCACGGTTGCTCCTGATTTACTTTTGAATATTTGAGCATTTGCTACTGATTGTAGATAAGGCTTGTGCTATATGCTATATAACAGGGTAGTCACGGTAGTCACATGTATCATGGTCAGAGACCTTTGTGGGAAAAATGCTATTTGTACTATTAAACCTGTTTTGGAACATTTATTACCGTGTACAGATACCCCCTTTTTCCTCTCATCAGTCTGTTACATACCCCTGGCATATCTGAACATTTTTGGATGACTGTGTACAACCTGTGACAAACAAAACACCTATTAGTACTGGTGACAGTTAATTAAGCAATATGTCATCATTAACCCTTTGAAAACTTGGTTTTCTTAGAAAGTGTTAAATTTTTTTCAAAATTCCAAGTCAGAGTTCTAGAACCCCGTTGCTTTCAGTCACCAGCAGTGATTGTGACATCATCATTAGAATGTTCGGTTAAGAACATTCTAATTGCGTACTTGTGACCTCACGCCTTAAGGAGTTGCAGTTAATAAGAACGTGATTACATGGCGATAGCTAGGCTCTATGGGCACCTTAAATATTCATTCATTACAGGCTCATTGCCTTAAATAATTCTAGAAATGATTTATGTAAATAATTATCGTAACTTGAAATAATAATAATCTTTCTCTTCCCTTCGGTTGGCACCAGATGTTGCAGTGGGGGCTCCCTCGTCCGGGGACCACGGTCAGGTGTTCATCTTCATGGGGCAGAGCGACGGGCTGGCGCCCCAGTACGCCCAGGTCCTCCCGAGCCCCTTCAGACCCCCAGGGGGCGCCGCGGCGTTCGGGTTCACCCTCAGGGGCGGCACCGACATCGACGCCAACGGCTACCCAGGTCAGACGGGCGCGTGGCGCGTGGCGATTGGCTCCCTGGCACGGGAAAACCGACACGGAAAAGAAACTTCCTGTTCAGCAACCCTGCTGAGAATTCTGTCTTAAACCAGCCAAAGCTGGACAAGCTGGTTTAAGCTGCGTCTTCCACACTTTTAGCTGGTTTCACCAGCTGTTCCCCGGATGACCAGCCTGTTTAGACAGCTAGTCCACCAGTTTGACCTCTAGCTTATTCTACCACCAGCCAGAGAGCAGCTTTGACCAGCCACGGGCCAGCTATGACCTGCTATAAGTGTGAAAAACGCAGCTTCAACCAACTCAAACCTGCTTAGAACCCCAGCTGATCTCAGCTGGAATTCTCAGCAGGAAATAGAAAGATTTTGCGCCAGGACCTAAAACACCCCCCCCCCCCCTTTTCTCCACCCTGATTTCAATTCTGCATTGATTCACTACATAAACTGCTAAATAAATGGATGATGTGTAAAAGTTGAGTATGTCCCTCTGGTTATGAGCGTCTGCTAAATGCCTGTAATGTAATGTAGTAATATTAATGTCCAATCTGAGCCTTGGATAAAGATGAACATGCCTACTGCACTTCCTGCTGTCTCTGTGCCTTCGCTGTCTAATGCCAACACCTGGGGTTTGACTGTGGCTCCTCTCCTCACAGATCTCGTAGTCGGAGCGTGGGGTGCGAGTCAGATTGCCATATACAGGTAAGAGGTCACTTCAGAAAGTACTGGCAGTAGCTATCGTAAGATTTTGAAACAAATAAAGTAATACAAATATGGTAATACTGTGTATATATATATATATATGTGTGTATGTGTGTGTGTGTGTGTGTATATTTGTATATTTTAATCATTTGGGTGATATTGTGAGATCGTAAGTGACTCTTTAATCACGTCCGTGATATTTAATTGAAATTCAACTGAATGTGGAAATTTGTGTGTGTTTTTCTGGTGAGTGTAACCAATGTGTGTGATTGTGTGTGTGTGTGCGTGCGTGCGTGCGTGCGTTTGTGCGTGCATGCCTGTGTGTGTTTGTGTGTGTGTGTGTGTGTGTGTGTGCGTGCGTACGTGTCTGTGTGTGCGTGTATGTGTGTCTGTGTGTGTGTGTGTGCGTGCGTACGTGTCTGTGTGCGTGTGTGTGTGTGTTTGTGTGCGTGTGTGTGCACGTGCACGTGCGTACGTGTCTGTGTGTGCGTGTGTGTGTCTGTGTGTGCGTGTGTGTGTGCGTGTGTGTGTGTGTGTGTCTGTGTGTGTGTGCGTGTGTGCATGTGTGCGTGTGTGTGTGTGTAAACAGGGCCCAAGCCGTAGTAAGGGCTAAAGCACAGCTCTCCCTCCTCCCGGACTTCCTCAATCCGGACGTGAAAGACTGCCAGCTGCCAAAGACCAGCCAAGAACCTCAGAGTGTCTCCTGGTGAATAAATCATAAATTCATATTTTAATATATTCATACCCGGTGGATACTTTCACCTCCTTTCACACTGCATACCATCTAAGCACTGCTATATAGTATACTGCCTGTTCTTTTCATTGGTCTATACCTGTGACTGTATGCTACATACTCTCCAAATTTGACCTGCACCAAGTATGCATCTAAATTGAAACATGAAATTGTTTCAGTTCTGACAAAATCTGAAAATATTCCCTTTTTATTACATTTTTAATGAAGCTTATTGCTAGCAGGAACATAGTAGTCAACTGAATTTTGGTGAAATTACATATTTTATTTACTATTAACTATTAAAATACACATTTTATTTTTTATTAACTATGGACCTGCAAGAAGATTTACTTGAATCAGTCTACAGTTTTAAAGTAAAGGTTAATGTCTTTGATCCAGGTCTCGTAAGTATCTGACCGGCTAACTATATAGTCTTCCTCACTGAACATTATTGGAATATTTAACATGTTACTAATATAATTTCATATTATAGTTGGTTAGTTACATACAGGGGTGTCTGTGAGTGTACCCATCTTTTCTAGATTCCAGAGATGGCCTAATGTTTATAATTTCTCTCCCCTCAGCTTCACAGTCAGCCTCTGTATCAGTGTATCTGGGCACAGTATTCCAGAGGAGATAGGTGAGGAGATTTCACTCTCATCTGATGGTCTAATGTCAGCCATTGTTGGTGAATTGTTGGTTCATGATTATTCATTGCATCCTCTTGATTTTGGTGGCATATGAACTCATGAACATCATTTCACGAATCTATGGTGTCTTAAACTTAGACATTTTAAATGTGCTTTTTTTTCTTTTTCAAAAAAACTGAGTTCATGGATCAGTAAAATGAACTTGCCGACGTGTCTGCAAGTTATGAATACAAATGTTGATTGCATTACAGGCCATTGCCTCAGTGCTTCGATGTGTGACGTACTGTACAGCTAAATCTGTATTCTTCTTGATAGTCTTGGACACCGAGCTCCAGCTGGACAAGATGAAACAGAAAATGGCCAGAAGAACCCTGTTCCTGCAGTCCAATCAGCCGCAAGAGCAATTCTCCCTGACCATTCAGAGGGATGTGGGCGTGGCCTGCACAAACCGGACTGCCTACCTGCGGGTGAGTCATGCATTACTTTTACCATTTTATTACCATTACAGACTCTGCAAACCAGTGGTCTCCAACCTTGGTCCTGGAGAGTTACAGGCTCTGCTGGTTTTCATAGTGACTCTTCACTTCATGAATCAATTAGAGCAGTTGATTACACAGTTAACTCAACTCACCTGGTGTCTTGGGTCTCAATTGAGTGCTGATTTTAAGGTGAAAACAAAAACCAGCAGACCCTGTAGCTCTCCAGGACCAGAGTTGGAGATCACTGCTGTAAACTAACCAGATAATCAACACCTATGTTTAAAAAAAATATATTTTTTTTTAATTTCTGCTTCCTAACAGCATAGAGACCAATTCATTGCAGGATTGAAAACCTACAGGACCGTAGACCTAAAGATCTACCGTCCAGTAGGTTTTCACTCTAACAAAGCACACCTCACTCAACAGCTAGAGAGCTGGCTGAGCTGCTTAATTAGTAGAATTGGGTGTTAATTGGTAGAATCCGGTAATTGGTAGAATCAGGTGTGCCAAATTAGAGTTGAAATGAAACCCGACAGGACCGTAGATCTCTAGGAACAGGGTTTGGGCAGTTCTGGCTTAGGGTCATTCTGCACCTATCCCAGTGGTCTTTATTCCTGTTCCAGGCGGGCTGCAGGGTCTGCTGGGTTTGGTTGTTACTCGGCACTTAATTGATCAATTAAAGAAGTAATTACAGTTGACTCGCCTCACCTGGTTTCTTGGCTCTGAACTGCTCGCTGATATTAAGGCTAAAAACAAAAACCAGCAGACTCTGCAGCCTGCCAGGTCCAGGAATGAAGACCACTGACCGACACCATCCAGGGCACTGATTGGTTGATTAGATCGATTGAGTCTTACTCCCTCAGGTGGCCATCTACTGAACAGCAGCTCAATGGCCGTCGAGAAGGAACTGATTTTGGCAGCGCGGGACTTTATTGAAAAGCAGCAATGATTAATGATGATTAGATTTGCTATTTTCCCCAAAGGATCGATTTCTGTCTGTCTGGATTTTCTTTGAAGACTGCAGTTCATCAATAGCGGTAGCAGACTGTTGCTGACTTCTGCAGAGTACACAGACTTGGATTGTGAATGGTCCAGACTGCAGTGGAGTAATAAAGCCATTTCATAACTGCAAATTAATTCCCAGCCTCAGTACATGTCAAGTTCAGCTTTAGCAAATGTGTGAGTCTTGGCAGGACGCAGTATGCAAGGTCCATTATGACAAGGGTTCTAAGGTTTTTTTTTTTAATCACAAGTTTCCCTGAAACAGTTCTCCAATAACTAAGGAGCCCCAAATTTATATATGCTATATGTCTCACATAGGTCAGTGATAAAATGATCTATTTAAGACACACTGTGTAGTTATTTATTACAATAGAAATAAATAAATACAACAATCAACATAGTACCATGATTGTGAAAACCAGACAAGGGTTAAGATTATATGCGAGTCAAAACTATGCAATGTTTATGAGAAAGGGACATGTAGACAAAATGTTCTAGAAGTGGGAACATATTTTCGTCCATCTTGCTGAGGGCTTCTTGACCAAGCCCCAGATTTGGGAACGTCTGCATTAAGGCACTAAACTAAAAGATCACTCCCCCCCCCCGCCGGTGCACAGCACGAGTCAGAGATCAAAGACAAGCTGAGCCCCATCTTCATCTCGCTGAACTGCAGCCTGGACGGATCGACCAACGCCGTGCTGCACGGACAGAGAGCGGCCGTCGCACAGGTGAGGTCACTGCTCTGACCCCGCAGGTGAGGTCTAACCGCACAGGTGAGGTCACTGCTCTGACCCTACAGGTGAGGTCTAACCGCACAGGTGAGGTCACTGCTCTGACCCTACAGGTGAGGTCACCGTTACATCAGAGGCATTTAGCAGACACTCTTATCCAGAGCGACTTACACAATGTTTATAGTGGTAGCTATAGGGAGAATTTAGTTGTTGAAGCGTTAATACTGGTAACAGTGCAAGAACTCTGTAACAGAAGTGCTAATAGTGTTAACAGTAGGAATCTTCATATTGCTAGCAGTATGGGGGTAACAGTATGGGGCTAACAGTATGAGGGTAACAGTATGGGGGTACCAGTTTGGGGGTAACAGTATGAGGGTACCAGTATGGGGGTAACAGTATGGGGGTAACAGTAAGGGGGTAACAGTATGAGGGTACCAGTATGGGGGTAGCAGTATGGGGGTAACAGTATGGGGGTACCAGTTTGGGGGTAACAGTATGAGGGTAACAGTATGGGGGTACCAGTTTGGGGGTAACAGTATGAGGGTACCAGTATGGGGGTAGCAGTATGGGGGTAACAGTATGGGGGTAACAGTAAGGGGGTAACGGTATGATCCGTTCAGCGTTCCTCTCCGAGCCTCCATCTTGTGTTTTTGGGGTCACCGAGGCCCTTGCTGGCTCCGCTCAGCCGCTCTGTCTCTGCGTTACAGACCCGGATCATTCTAGACTGCGGCGAGGACAACGTCTGTGTGCCTGACCTGAGACTGACCGCCACCGCGTGAGTGTCTGATGCCCCGAACAGCTCCAGACCGCCGCGGCGCACACATGCTATGCGCTACACGCGGCATGCTACACACCACACGCTACGCGCTACACGCGGCATGCTACGCACCACACGCTACGCGCGACATGCTACACACCACGCGCTACGCGCTACACGCGGCATGCTATGCACCACACGCTACGCGCTACACGCGGCATGCTACACTACACTGCACGCTACATGCTACACACTAAATGCTGCGTGCTACATGCCACACGTTACACGCTCCACGGCACGGCCATCAAAACTCTCAAAGCAACAGCAATGGAGGAAATTAAGATCTCAAAGCAGTGGGGTACTGTGGGGTGTAGGGCTGCCAGATGTACAGCTCAGAAGCTTAACTGTGAACAAGGGCATTTGCTATGGGAATGGGAGGATGGGAGAGTGGGAGGGGGGGCAGTGTGGTTGAGGCACAAATTCATTACAAACTACTGCTAATTTCCTTCCATTGCTTACTCAGACCAGACATTATATTCCCTCGTCGGGACCACAAACCAAACATGTACAAATAATTTGAAATTCAGAAATTCCGGTTGAAAACCAGACACCTGGAAACCCTAGTGGGGGATGTCTCATTTCAAATGAATATCAACCCATCGCAGGAACATTTGGAAAAGGGGGGCCTGGAACTTGAAAACTTTTAGAAACATTCTAACTGTCATTCTAACTATTCTAATGTGTGTGTTTTAGTGAATTACTGCAAGCAGCAAACGCAGCTTTACAGCAGACTGACATCTTTATTCTGGGATGCAGTTACAATCTTTTCTAAATTTCCTGACCTCCTTGGCTGCTACGGATAGATATGAGGCGTTACATTTTCAAATGTCATGTTTCAGTTAAACCATGGTTCAGGAGGAAGTGGGGTGTTTCTGTGGAGGAAGTGTGTTCGGTTACTGTGCCCACTATCAGGCATAGGCAAGTCATGTGACTACCCAGGGAAGCAAAAAAAAACCTGCAGACTGTACTTCCATGTTCAGTTATCTGTCATTGAGCTTTGGATGCGACGTTAAAAGCGAAGTCATAGTTAAACGTTAAAGATCCACTGGAAATTTTACAGAAAAGAGGTGTTCTCACATTCTCTGCCTTACCCTTCATTCCCCCTTTCCCAAAATTCCTACACAATTCCACCTCTCGCATTCCCCACCCTATGCTTCACTCCTCAGATAATCTCCGCAGATGAGAACTGAGTTTCCCTGTGACCTACCTGCTCAGCTCAAAGTGAACAGTAATTGTGGCTTTGTAGTTTAATTTTGCTGATGCCTCTTTCCTCTGTAGTTTAATTTGCAGCTGCTTCTTCCCTATTCTTCTTCTCTCTTCACTTTGACGCCCCAAGTCATGCCTGTAATTCGTAGTTACAGTACAGACACTTGATGTAATGTGGTGGAAAATCAAAAGAAGCATATAACATTACATTACAGGCATTTAGCAGACGCTCTTATCCAGAGTGACTTACACAGCTTTTTACATAGCATTTACATTACATCCATTTATACAGCTGGATATATACTGAAGCAGTGCAGGTTAAGTACCTTGCTCAAGGGTACAACGGCAGTGTCCTACCTTGGAATTGAACCTGTGAACTTTAGGTTATAAGACCAGCTCCTTACCCAAAATGCTACACTGCATATAAAAATGCATACAGTGCACTCTAAATATTTGGACAGTGACACAATTTTTCTTGTTTTGGCTCTGACCGCCTGTACTTTAACCGTATGTCCATTGTTTCATTTCAAATCCAATGTGCTGGAGTACAGAGAACTGTCCAGGGTGTGTTCCTGCCTCTCGCCCAGTGCATGCTGGGATAGGCTCCAGCACCTGCCGCAAACCTTGACCAGGAATAATCGGGTATAGATAATAGATGAATGATGAAAGTACAGAGGCAAAACAACGACAAAAAATACATCGCTGCCCAAACACTTGCGGGCTGCACTGTAGGCGTACCTAATGAAGTGGCCAGTGAGCGGGCAGTCACATGCACGCTTGTCATACGCATACAAAAAGGCTCCACCCCATGGCCTCTCCTCCTCCAGGGACTCCGATCGGCTCCTCATCGGCGAGGAGAACCCGGTGCTCCTGGTGGTCGGGGCGGAGAACCGGGGGGAGGGCGCCTACGAGACGGAACTGCAGATCCGTCCCCCCGCCCACGCCCACTACCAGGGCGTGGTGAGCGACAGAGAGGTGATGACCACTTCCTGTTTCCTGTTTATAGCTTCCTTCCTCCATCCATGCCAACCGTAGATGTATGGACAGACCTGAAACTAGCTTGTATTTTTTTTGATGATTTTTCACAACACAAATAATACTTTAAATACTTTAAATGTAAATTGGGGTTTTTCTCTAGAAATGCCCAATATTCAATCATTACACCACTCCAGGATTTGCCTCACCATCAGGGGTGTCCACACTCCTTGAAAATACTGGCAATTTCCAGAAAATAATAACATTTTGGCAGAGACACTTTAAAATCCTTGAAGTACAGTATTGGACGTGTGGTTTTGGTTTGGTTTGGTTGATTCATGCCCATAAAAACTGTTCCTGGATCAGAATCCCAATTTTGTACAGGGCTTGAAAGAGCAATGAACAGCATTTAACTTGAGGGGTTTCTGTGATTTTTATATTGCTTTTTTGTTACCCAACAACTTTTTTGCTAAACAAGGTGAGGCAGCTTTACTAATGTCAAGATCTGCAAAGTTTGTGTCAAGAAAAAGCAACTTTCAACAAGCTAATGGTTTCTACTTCGGAGGGAAAAAATAAGATTTTAAGCCTACAAGACTAAAGCACTTGTTAAGACATGATATTTTTTGCAGTGGTGGCTAATGCATGAACTGGTGTTCCAGATCAGCGAGTGGGCCCGTTTTGATTCATGGTATTAATCACATTAAAATGCACAGCACAGTCCGCACTCGCTGTCTCTTCCAGGGCTTCTCCCGGCTGGTGTGTGCACAGAGGAAGGAGAACGGGACCGTGGTCGTGGTCTGCGATTTGGGAAACCCGATGAAACAAGGCCAGAAGGTAACCGTGGTAACCCCCAGCCCAGCGAATATACTGCGAGCAGCAGCTGCCCGCGAGCTTCCCGTACGCCGTAGTTTCGCAAATCGGCAATACAGCGGTGGAGCAGAGCAGACGATTACCTGTTTAAATAAATAAAAATAACGAAACAATCAGTAAACGATCCCCCTGTTATTGGACCGCTGCCGTACCAATTTGCAAAAAGCTGGCACAGCTGGTAGCCTACAGACGGCGTTCTGATAGGCGCTTACTTGCTGGATTATCATCAAAACCCAGTCGGGACCCGTCAGCAGCGGACAGAAATGAATATTGCTGATCGCAGTAATACAGCTAATAGACCGCTGTCCTCCAGGTGTACGTGACACTTTAATGGATGATGATAATTATTTATATTGGCTAGATGCGCTTTCAGGAGGATATTCATCACGATGTTATTCATTATTCTTTCAATATACGTTTTAATGCGTATAGCAAATGCCTTGCGCAATCCTGCGTACGGTACAGTGTTTCTTTCATGTGCCTGGATTTCAGTTGGGACGATTCGGGGCGCTCAAGGGTACAAAACAAGTTATCTTATGTGAGGTTCAAACTTGTAACCTTATCGCAATTCTGCTTGATCAGCGCCACTAACAGGGCTTCTCAGTGCGGTGTCTGGCGGCCTCTCGTGGCCGTGAAGGAAAAAATGTGGAAAATAAATTCGGCTTTAGGAACACTTTCATTTTTTCCCCATATTTAATTAAATTCACACGCATATTTTACAATTCAAGACCAAAGAGAAATGGCCCATAAGACACATTATGCGTTACAATACTGGCAGTATTGTGTTAATCGTAATTCGCTACATATTTCTGTATTGCACAGAACACGTTTCTGAGGCAGTTTGATAACACGTCATTTCCGTTTTCAGACGTGTGTCTGCGCACCAGTTCGCTGAATAATCGCGGCACTGTAGCCTGTAGTAAGCGTTGGGGAAAAAAAATGTCAGCAGCATCGCCAAAAATACTGCGTACAGCTGGGCCTGCATAGAACTAGGTGACCCAGATTTACCCAGGTGCGTGTTCACAACTGGGTGTGGCGGTTCAGCCAAGGTAAATAGGTGGGTCGGGACACTATTTAGGTGGATGAGGCCCACCCACGTCTACACCAGTGATTTAGCTGTTTTATTGAAGAGTGGTTCTCAAACCAGGCGGCAGCCATCTTATGGGGTTTTGAAATGATAGGTTTCTTTGGATCCCTGTGCTAGACTTCACCCTGCGTGGTGAAAGGAACCAGGGACAGTCACTCTGTGCTTCACTCTCAGGTGCAGGCAGGCCTGTTCTTCAGCGCAGGCAACCTGGAGGAGGTGGAGAGCCACGTCTCCTTCCAACTGCAGATCAAAAGGCAAGAACGGCCCCTCCCCATCTTCCTCTTCCTCCTCCACCTTCCTCTTCCTCGTCCTCTTCCTTTTCCCCTTCATCCTCATCTTCCTCCTCCTTTCCCCCATTCACCTGCCTCTTCCTCATCCTCTTCATTTTCCCCTTCATCATCATCTTCCTCTTCCTCCTCCTCCAGGTTTGGTTTAGGGTTTCTGTCATTTTCGTTTGTGTGTGTTTGCCTCCTTTTGGTGTTGCTTTTGTTGGTCTGGTCAGGGGAGCGTTAGTTAAAAAGCTGTTATATGTGCCACAGACTAGCTTTAGCTTCATCAGCTGGGACTTCTTCTCTTTCTGTTACTCTGTCTCCTGTCAGAATAAAGCAAAAACAAGGGCAGCCTGCCTTACTCTCTTTTAAAGAAAAAAATGAAGTGGTTCAATTAAAAAAAAAAAAAACTCAAGAATATTTTGTATATACCATATGCAGCTACATCCTTGCAGTTGATTCCCTGTCATTCAAAAAAGCTTTTTTTCGCCCCTCTGAGTCTTTTTGCATTGTGGTAACGAACAAACTTCCGTCTGTCACTCAGCAAGAACAGCCGCGACCCAGACAGCAACGTCGTCCATCTGAGTATCAACGTCAGTGCCACAGCGACTCTCGAAATGAGGGGGTGAGGTTTTGTTTTATTTATTTATTTTTTATTTCGTTTAATGGTTTCTTGTTTTTTCATTCTAGCACAACGCCAGACAGGAGTACGCAGGACAGATGTCTGACTGTCCTGGTACACCGTGACAGCCATAAGACATATGACAGTGGTTAAGCTGCTAAGCAGCCTCACAACAGAACGTTTGAGAATTATACTGCTACTCACATAAGAGTACCAGTACTTTGTCTCCCCCTGCCCCCTACCGGGCAGTATCTTTAATGGTTTAAATTAACATTTTACATTTTTAAAACATTACTTTTTTCCCTTTTTTTAAAAAACCAAAACAAGAACCAAAGCACATTTAAACATAGACATTTACAAAATTACGAAACATAATAACACTCAACAGGATAACATAGAGGAAACAATTTGCAAAACAAGGATACATATATCAATAATAACTCTCACAAGGACTGCTGGGCAGTAGTTGTAAGATCTTTGTCTGCGCGACTGGCCGTTGTGTTCACCCTAACGCCGTGACCCCCCCCCCCCGCCCCCCCCCCCCCCAGGGGCTCCTCGCCCGTGGAGTGTGTGCTGCCCATCGCTCAGTGGGAACCCCAGGAGGTGCCCTCCACCCTGGCAGAGGTCGGGCCGGTCGTCGAGCACGTCTACGAAGTGCGTCTCCCTCCGTTTGGGACGTGTGAGCCTGCGCCCGAAAACGTCACGCGTGCTTTACGTGGATCACACGTGTCAAACTCCAGTCCCTGAGGGCTGTAGTCTGGCTGCCTGGTTTTTGTCATTTCCATTCGATCAGCGGCCATTTTAGGGCTTGGAAACAAGATGCGCAGACCCTTCAGCCAATCAATGACTTACAATTAAGCACTTAAGTGCAGGAACACATCCAACAACCAGCAGACACAGCAACCCTCCAGGATTTGAGTTTCAGAGCCCTGGTTTAGATGGTCCCTTACAATATGAATCAAATACTTGAAAAAAGACAACAAACTTATTCCATGGCACAGTCTGGTATACAGGTAAAATTGTTCAATTGTCATTGTTAAAACTACGCACCATTTTTCAAGGACTAGCCCAGGTGAATGTTACACGGCAGTACTTGACTGATAACCTTGTGAAAATGAGATTCAGAATAGTTATGAATTTCAGGTAATAATGGTAATACTGTCTGTGATTTCATTGGTGTAATAATAAATGGGAAAAGGCTACTGTAGGGAATGCCGAACTGTGTAGTGGACAGCAGTCATGAACATCTGCTGTGCTCAGCATTGACGTCTGCGCTTGACTCCGCCCCCAAGCTGCGGAACCTGGGTCCCGGGACCGTCAATGCCAGAATGGAGGTAGATTTCCCCTCCCGCCAGCAGGGGGCGTTTCTGCTCTACGTGTTCGCCAACGCCTCAGAGGAGCACGTCACCTGCCGCACCAACTTCTCAGACATCGACCTCTACAAGGCAAGGGGCCCCACTCACAAAAGGACACACCCACCCACAATGGGCCCCACTCACAAAGGGTCCCACCCACAAAGGGACCCCACCTACAATGGGCCCCACCCACAAAGGGTCCCACCCACAAAGGGACCCCACCTACAATGGGCCCCACCCACAATGGGACCCCACCCACAAAGGGACCCACTCAGCTGACAGCGTAGCCACAGTGTTGTAGCATCATTCGGTCCTGGAGCAGTGTCACAGTTTTGGGAAAGTGGCTAAGTCCACATTTAAGTATTGTAAGGGTTCATTTTCTCAGTTTTTATGAACCCATTTTGATGACATAAATATATATATACTGAGAAAAAAAACAACTTTAATTTGTAAGGATATATGCTGATTGAATTCATGCCGGTGTGTACTAAGCTCCAGCTGTAGGAAGTCTATCGAGTGTCTGCCTTTGCTTGTGGATGCAGGCACAGTTCCTCCTGGTTGACTCCTGGCTGTATGACACCTTTGTTGTCAGTGAGAAATGACTGGGTTCCCCTTTTTTGTTTGTTTTTTTTATAGCTGGTGAAATATGAGGATTCAAATACAACCTTCAGCCTCATCCACCGGATCGAAAAGCGCAGCGTGGAACAGGATCGCCAAAGCAAAGAAACCGTCCACGTGGTAAAAAAATAAAATAAAAATCAAACAGGACGAACACCTGACGTGAACTTCCTGTATTTACCCTGGGACGGTGTGTACGGTGGGGTAGGGGGTATTTAACCTGGGACGGTGTGTACGGTGGGGTAAGGAGTATTTAACCTGACCCAGACCCAACCCCCCTCCCCCGCCACCCTGAGCATGAATAGGCAGATTAGATAATGGATGGATGATGGATGAATAGATGGAAGTCTCCTACAAGCTCCTGTAGTGCATGGCACTGCATGTAACTTATGTTTTATATTAACACGTTCTTCATCTGAGTTTGTTTTCTTTGCAACACTGAAAATGGTAAGTATGCCTCAGGATAGGTTTGCAGAGTGCCATACATTAAATGTAAAATCAGAGACACCACAAGAGGGAGACACAACCAAACATACTAACTAAAAATACTTTAATAAGACACAATACAGGTACGAAAAAACACAATAAGGCATAATGTACACTGTACAAAACTGACAAATGAAAGATAATTTATAAAGAAAGAAATGCATGAGATTTTGGATACATATGCTGCTTTACATCATCTGTCCTATAAATGCTGAATGTGTTTTAATGTCTTTTCTCTGAATGCACGCAGTGCAGGAAAGAACCTTGCTAAACCTTGGTGGTGAAGGGAAATTCCTTCTATTCACTGGATGCGTCTCTTGTCAGAACTGCTCTGGAGAGGTGAAGTGTCTGAGGTTCGAGTGCGAGGCCTCCGGGCTGGAGAGGGGATCGAGTGCCGTGGTGCGGGTGCTGTCCAGGCTGTGGGTGCACACATTTTTGGAGGTGAGAGGGGGGGGTCACTGTGCTCAGAGGAACTTTAACTGTCCAATCTCATCGGCAAAGCTGGAACTCGGTAGACAGTGGAGAGACATGTTTCCTGGCAACAATGTTTATTTCTATGCCGACCGCTTCTGAAAAATACGATTCGAGCTACAAACTGCCGTTCTGTCCCGACCCCTCCCTCTCTCCGTCAGAGACCTTATGAGGATTACGTCCTTCACTCTACCGCTTCTTTCCAAGTCCTGAGCTTCGTCTCCAAGATACAGCCGAAGGAGTTTCCCCGCGGACAGGCGAAGGTGAGGCGGCGGGTTTCTGCACAAACCAAACAGCGTTTTTAACAACTGTGAACTCTGTTAGCGTGATTTAATCAAGTCACAGACATGTCTTTAAGCAGCGGCGTAGCTAGGCCCCCTGAAAGAATATTTCTCCGGGCCCCATCCTACTGATAATTTTGTGGGCCCCCTCCCGCTGTGGGCCCCCTCCCGCTGTGGGTCCCCTCCAGCTGTGGTCCCCTAGAATCGTCACCACCTTTCACCCCACTAACGACGGCCCTGTCTTTCAGGGTGATCTTGACCTATTGACAACACAAAAAGCTGTGTCCTAGAACATGCTGTGCCACACG
Organism: Anguilla anguilla; assembly: GCF_013347855.1. NCBI lineage: Eukaryota > Metazoa > Chordata > Actinopteri > Anguilliformes > Anguillidae > Anguilla > Anguilla anguilla. Next base: position 29,627,553 of record NC_049217.1, on the reverse strand, counting down.
GATGTTGTGTGTATGAGGTTATTAAACCGCTACTGTGTGTGTAATCTATGGTGGTGCGGCAGACCCAGACCAGCGTGGTGTGGAGGAGTCCGGATGGGGAAAAGGAGGTGCCGGTGTGGTGGATTGTGGTGGCCATCATCGCTGGTCTCTTACTGCTGGCTGTGCTCAACTTCATCTTCTGGAAGGTACTGTACCAACTGAGAGTGACCAGCAGGTGGCGCCACCTTATCCCCCATTCGGTACCTGACGACAAGTGGGGAAAATGCTGGCACATTAAAGATTTTGCATGCTGTGACACAATGCCAGTACGGGAGCACTGCACAGTAGTTCTCTGTCATTGACTGCAAAATTACTAACGTGCCCAGCAAGAGCATTGTGGGAAATGTAGTACTTGGCCAACAACTGTGGTATTAATGAGGAAAATTGTCTGTACGCAGTCTGAAGACCTAAGAAGGGTCTATAAAAGAAGCTGTCTAAATTTTAAAAAAATTTTTTTGCAATTGTTTGTTTTATTTATATAAACATTAATGTGTTCCCCCTGCGTTTATTTTCCACCTTTCCCTCTCTTGGCCTACAGGTCGGCTTTTTCAAGCGCAATCGACCCCCAAGTGATGGGGAGGACGACGACACTCAGGATCTGAATGTGGATCAGTAGTGAGAGGATACAGAACCCGCTGCTTTAAGATGAACATCGTGAAGCAGTCAGCTGGATTCTCTAAGTGAGAGTGCCACAATTGGGCCTGGCCGGATTAAAAAAGCTTCCTGATGAAAAAACTAGGCGGGTGGACGTAGTTCAGGCAGAGCATCAAATTTAGGTGCCTATTGTTATTGGACCAAAGTTAGTGCACAAAAGGCCAAAGAAAATTCTGAGACCAAAAAAAAGGATTATTGACAGATTAGGATGAAAATTCTGTGTTTATCTATTTCTGCACAGAGTAAGATGTGTTCCCCTGTGATTGTATGTTGACACATCCACTCATCAGATTTGTATTTGTGCCTGGATACCTGTGTGTGTGTGTTTGCAGTGCTGCTCATAATATTGTACTGAGCAAAAATAATAATCAAATGAAAATCACTATTTGTTCATGAAATGCCAGTAAATTAATTCAAAAACCAGACAAGGGATAACATAACTTGGGGTGATGGAACTGTAATTTGAGACTGCAGTTGGAATTTAGGATCTATTGAAGCTGAAAGATTATCAGTCTTGTGGGTAATTAGCTGTGCCTGTGTTACATTTAAGGAATGACTTATATATCGCGTTGTTCATTGTGCAGAAAATTTCAGAAATGTATTATTTGATGTGAAACTAATTAGGCCAGAATAACATTTCTGCACCAGTTGTAAGTTCGCTTAGCATTAGAGTACTTACATCATCAAACAGAACATGGAACTTGTGATGTATTTTTTTGTTTGTATATATTTAGCAGCCATTTTTCCCAGATTACTTTGCTAAAAGATGTACACCTTTAATTTGGGTTCTTTTACTGTTGTGCATATTTGTGTTCATTTAAGTAAACTTTAATTCACCTTTGAACTTGTTTGGTTCAATGGTTGCCATTAATCAATATCGCATAAGTGTGTATTTTTGGTTGAGGCAGCCAGTCTGAGAGATTTATTACATGTATTACAATTTTTTGTTTAAATTAATATTGCTTGTGAACTCAACTGTGTGCGATAAATGTTGTCCCATATTCGAAGATGGGTAATAAATGTATGTTTTGAGAGAAAATGTGGATACCTGTCAATCACTGTCCCAAATTCAGTGGAAAGTGGAGAATATTTTGGGGTGAGTATGTGGGCAGGATGTGATCACTGCTGTTCAGGATTTGTCAACCTTTGTTGTGCTTTAGCTATGAGATGATAAAACTGTCATGGAGAGCTTGTGTTTAGATTTGAGGTAAAAGTGCTGTCTTCTGAATTCACGTGGTTCATATGTGTGGCTGTTCTTTCTACATGAACATGAATAATCGTATTTTTGTCTAATTTGTCTTTAAAAGCCACATATATCCTGATTGTGGAACACATATAGAAAATCCGGCGAATAAATACTTAAAGAATCGTTTAAAATTCGTTATATACAAAGATTATGTATTCTTAGCATAATTACAGACACTCGATACTAAATAAGCTAGGACAAAGACCTGTGTAAAAAACAAACCTATGCTGTTTAATTAAAAGTCTAAGTCATGTGACATAATGTCGCTTGCTTTCGATTTGTCGCCTTTCCCACACGCCAATTTTATTTTAGACAAGTAGAGGGCGCTGGCCATCGTGTAACAGCCCCTACTCCTACGTAGCACAATGGAACTAAAAAGCGCAGCAGAGCGTGAGCGTGCTAGGGAGTGGGCATCTGAACGCCAAGGCTAGCAGTCTGGAGAGTGGTCTCTAGCCTGCCACCCCCCAAAAATCAACATGGATGAATGGCTACCTAGCGGCGAGTGGTGATTTTTAAATAAGGATGCCACCGCTGCGCACCTCTCGTTTTCTCCTGTTCTTTCTTTTCTTCGGCAACGTCTGGAAGGTGCTGCCGAAATCCATTCCGGATCGGGGACCACTAGGTGAGTTCGGCTTTTTGGTTTGGCACGGGCGGCACGGTGGTATGGGCAGTGTGCATTTGACATGATTTCATATTAAACTGTTTTGCTGATGTAATGTTTTTTTTTCGCAACAAGCCCTCGATACGAGAGGGTGGCTTTGATGGGTTGCTTATGTAACCGCCGCATTTTATACCACAGTTGATTACGCCCGAGTGAATGCAAGGTCTGCTTACAGAGTACATCTACAGTTGAGAAACAAAGGAATTTTTAAACCGCCTGATTTCTGTGAATGTTGGAATGGGCTATGGCAGTACGACTAAATTGTACATTAATATTAGTAAAGTCCGTTATGATACGTCATTATGGTGTGCAGCTTTGCGAAGATAACACTAACGTGCTCGGAACCTGATGTGCCCTACTGTCTTCATATCGTTTTTTAAAATATGTATAGCTAATCTTATTTTTGTAAATACTTTCGGAATAACTAATAAATATTACTTTCATAATTTGCAAATGGCGATGACAAATTTATCCATCAGGTTGTTTACGACTAGATGACTGCCTTGATTTAATAAATTCGAGCATCAGCAGTGTTACATTATTTATATTGAAATATATATATATATATATATATACGTTTATATAAGGTAGGTTGTCACCTCTTGCCTAAGGTTGCTTGTTAAACTAATTTTGTCGCTTGAACGGTTAATTTTGTACTGCGCACGCAGTGTTAAACAAGAAAAAACAAGAGGTACCCATCGTTGGATCTAAATAGAAATATGGACCAAATACTGAATTAGTTTCTCTTGCGTAGAATATAATTGAGCGGCTATGACATTGTATTCCTTGAGATAGTGTCATGTGGAATTTTGTGACTGACACGCGTAATGGTATTGTTCATGTGACATAACGCCGAGCGATGGGTTTGTAATTTTAACTGCTCAGCTTTACATCGCGTAGAGCGATACGTCAGCGAGAGTGTAAAGTTTGCCGAAAAGTTCCGGTTGCAGCGCGCGCCGTGGAGTAGGCGACCTACGTTGGTGCTCGCTATGGATATTGTGCACCAAATTTATTTAAATGACTTCAATCTCGTTAGTGAACGCCGCTTCTTGCATTACTACTGAGCAATGTTGTGCAGGTGTTCCGTGAAAATCTTACTGTGAGGGGTTATGAAGAACTTTTCATTATACGGTTGCGATAATAACCACTCAATAGTCCATTATTGTAATGGCAATTGCTCTAAGGTCCAAGGTTTGGAATGTTTTCCTTATTTCTAAGTGTCCTACTAATGACTTGGTGAATCACATGTGGGCTAGCTGTGTTGTGCTCCTTCTACACAACAGAGTATTTTTCTATCCTAGATGAATGCCATGTAGGAGTAGTGATCATTGTGCTGGGTTTATTTGGACATTTTTGTTTATTTTTAACCAAAACTACTGCTGGATATGTGGGAAAACATTTTGGCCTTTTCAAAACATTCTGTAAGATCTTCACAGTTGCACTGAAATATATTATGTTGCATAATGACAAATAACAGACTCTTTATGCATTTCTATTTGGGAGGAGGTTAGTGGTTTGAATGTACCAGAATTGTCCGCTTTTGTGAAACTTGGAATGGGATTGTACCCCCCAACACCTGCAGTTGGTGTGTTTTGCTTGGTGACAATGTCTGTCGGTTCCTAGTGTTATGACACTGCACGCCACACCCCCCCCCCCCCCCCCTTTTCTTAAATGTAACCCTTTTTTAAAAAGTTATGATGCATGGGGGCGGGGGGGGGGGGGGGGGGGGGCTGGATGGCTTTGAGCCTGGGTGTGGGGGGTCCCTGTTTCACAAACAGTCAGAGTCCCCTGTTCTGCCCGTTCCACCTCAGGCTGTCCCTGCCACTCATTCGTAAAGTTCTCTGCAGTTTGTGGGTGGCCAGCAGGATCCCGAGTCATAAACATGCACATTCATATACCTGCTGTGAATTACTGCTCTACTGTTTCTTTTTGTTTTGTTTGTTTGTTTTTAGCAATAAAATTCAAAAATTAAATTAAGGAGCACACACTCCCCCCCCCTGGTGTCATGCACTCTGTAATGGTCTGTAATGATGATGTCGTGATTTTTTTTATCCACTGGACACAGTGGACAGAGTTTTGACTGAATCTGATTTGATGGGCGTTTGCAGTTGTTCTACAGTGAAATGCATTCCGTGCTGTGTGTGACAGATTTAAGATCCGTTATTTTTGATTTGGAGAAAAGCGCAAAGCCCCATTTTGGCTCCTCTGTGACTGTTTCTGGTCACATGGTCACATTTTCATCCACGTGCTCTGCCTTGGCCTTGCTTTCTGACTTCCTTTCGAAGCCCGAGGCGACATCGGATCGGACGAAATTAATTAATTGCGAATGAGACGAACGGAGCCCGAGCGAACGCGTTCAGTCACACGCTTAATTAAATGCTTTGTGTCGGAGGGAGAGAAGGTGATTTAGCACGTCACGGTGTGGGCAGGAAGACAAACAAGCGGCTCTGTTTATGTGGGTCACCGCCCGCGAGTATCCATGCACAGATCATGCGGAGCACACGCTTTCTGCCTCCGTAATTTAAGCTCCTCCGTCGATGAGCGGTAATGCTGCGTCATAAATTATGCAGTGATAAAAGCGCTTTACCCGTGTTTGCGGCACACCCTGGGAATAGTGCTTACATGGAGACTGACATCATAATTCACTGTGATTTCCCCGATGATAAATCAACACTTAAAGATTGACCGTGAAACCGTGATGGCGCTGACTCGTCAGAAATGTGAGGAGTGCTTCGGAGTTCACTTGGTAGCGTGCTTCAGAGTTTGCTTGGTAGTGTGCTTCCGAGTTCACTTGCTAGTTTGCTTTGGAGTTTGCTTGGTAGTGTGCTTTGGAGATTGCTTGGTAGTGTGCTTCCAAGTTCACTTGCTAGTGTGCTTTGGAGTTTGCTTGGTAGTGTGCTTTGGAGTTTGCTTGGTAGTGTGCTTCCAAGTTCACTTGCTAGTGTGCTTTGGAGTTTGCTTGGTAGTGTTGCTTCGGAGTTTGCTTGGTAGTGTGCTTCCAAGTTCACTTGGTGGTGTGCTTCTGAGTTCGCTTGGTAGTGTGCTTCCAAGTTCACTTGGTGGTGTGCTTTGGAGTTTGCTTGGTAGTGTGCTTCGGAGTTCGCTTGATAGTGTCTGTCTGCCTTTTCAGGGTGAGGAGTATTGGACAACGCTGTCATTCTTCAGACCGGTTGAGAACATTCTAATAACATATTTATGATCTTACACATTAAATAGTTAAGCATTTATGGTGGTTAGGAATAGATTAAATAATTTTTAAAATTTGTTCCACCAGATGTTACAGGCATCTCTGATGTGTTGCACCCAGTGAGTGTTGGAGTAAACTGCCCTCTTTTCATCCAGAGTTTACTGTAGGGTTTAACGTGACTTTAGGTTATTAGCGTCAGTTGGCCAATTAAAATAAATACTTGCATTTAATTGTGAGTTAAGAGCAGATGTTGATGAAAAGCAGGCCTTTGTCACCATGCAAAAAAAAAACGTCGGCGCACATTGTGGTACGATATCGCTGACAACAGTGGATGTTAAAACCGAACTTGCCGCCAAAGTGACGTGTGCGGATTCTTCTGGCAGCTCTGACGTAGATGTGGACGCGCGTACAAAGGAAACTGCACGCGTTCCAGTCCTCCGTGATGGATTTAATTACGGCTTTGTAATGAAATCATTGGCTAATCTGTTTGCTAAAGAGCAGATGCTTTGTCACTCGCACGCAAATGCAGAGTTCATTTTCGGTTTGTTTGTTTCTAAGAGTTTCTAAAATCACGACTACGGTGGTTCTGTTCAAATGTGAGATGCTAGAAAGAATTAAAATGACTCTGCAGGGATTTCGCTGTCTCCACAATATCGCACAGGTGCTCACTGGACAGCTCAGAATCAACTGTTAGTTGTCCACCTCACAACAGTAACAGCTTAAAACTATGGCCTATCAAGCAGAAAATTTCATTATGCTATTTAGGCTTTTGCTAAAACTAGGAATGAATGGTACTTGTCTTCTACTTCGTGCTTAAATGTAGAATTATAATGTATAATGTAGAATTATAGGATCTGTTATAGCCAAATAAATATCCTGTATTTATTTATTTTTTTTATATGGTTAAAATATGGTTTTCAACTGGGCTTTTACTCAAATTTTTTTACTAGAATACATTTCCAAGGTCTTAAAACCTTGGAAATGTATTCTAGTATTCTAATCTATTCGCTTCCAATAAAGTGCACTAATAGTCTGAAAAGTCATCTTTCCATTAAACATCCTATTAGTAAATATATCCCCTGTCACTAGAACAGTGTTTTGCAAAGTTTGAAAGTAGCTTATGAAGTTTAACCTGACCCTAGCCCCTAGCACGCAAGCTTTTGGTACTGGACTGACACAGAGTCTTCTGATTCTGATTTTTCCTCTAAGTCAGTAACCAGTTCAGATCCAGGAATGAGCTAACCGTGTAGGCAGCTGCTTAATTGGTCATATGAGCGCTGAACAATGAAAGCCAGGAGGCTTGGTGGCTCTCCAGGATTGGGTTGGGGACCTCTTTGCTCTTGTAGCTCTTCCCTAACCCCCCCCCACCCCCCACACACATACACACACAAATCAAGTGAGGATGACTCTCTCTTCCACCTCTTCGTCATCACAGTTATCATATGCATACTGTTACCCCACATTCTGAACCTCTCAACGTTCTATGTCCCGCCACAGACCTTATACCTTCAGTCCCATTCATTTCTGCTTTTAGAAAAGATCTTAACTCTGTTCACAAACTGAATTTTATGTGCAAGCATATTCACCACTATGTATAGTTGACAGCTTAAGGGTCGTTTTATTTTTTTTATTATTTCAAACACTATTCTTATAGAGGCATCACCATCTGATGGTGTCCTTGTTCAGATTCTGTTCCTGGCAAAGGCCTTTTTACTTCCGTTCGTCTAAACAGCCACAGTGAATTGATGCCTCTCTTTAAGTGGCCAAGTCTGTCGTCAACACTTGGCAAGCGAATAGCTCTTCCAAGGCTTCGGCATTTGTTGACAGATCTCCTATCCATCCAGCCTCCTACACAGGATTTCTTTTCCATGGATTTCATCAGTGTTATGATGTCGTCTATCACTGTTTCTGTGTACATTCATTTAGACATTTACTCAGGAGACTACATGCAGTGCAGTGTGAGAATGTATGAATGAACCGTTCGTTCCTGTATTAGCCAAATGATATCAAAAAAGGTCTCCTGGTTGTTTGCACTGAACTTCCCTTAGTGGAGATGATGCACTCCAGTCAGAGTTCCCACCTGTCATGGAAAACCTGAAATTTTTTCTTGCCGGTTTCTAGTCATGAAAAAGTAATGGAAAATGAGAAAATAGACAAAATTTTCGGAAAATATTTCTTTTCTTTTTTTTAGTTTACTTTTAGTGCAACATTAAAAGCTAACAATGTTAAGGGTTAAAGTCTGCAACCACGATCACAATCCGCCTACTAGCCACAGGTGTGCAATTAAACAGTTTTAGTGTCATAATTAACTCTAATGAGCACACTGGAGTCATCATCGTAGTACCTCAAGAGTCTCGTTGCCTCAGCAAGGTTGACTGAATTAGTAAATCAGTGGGTCGAATTTTTCACAGATTTTCCCAGAACAGAGGCCCTTGTGGTTATGCTAATGTGCCACTAATCAAAGTCCACCAAAGTCTGTTACGTGAGTCATGTCACTGGCTTTGTGATTTCCGTATATCAGCAAACATCGGGTACAAGCTGATCCGGGCATCTTGTGGGAGTCCTGTGTGTTGCTAAATGTACTGTGAAAATCTACCTTAAAGACCAATGGCACTGAAATACTCAGTGTCTTCAGTACTAGTTCCACTTGGCAGTCCACTGTCTTTAAAGCCTGTGATGTTAGGCCATACGCTGTCTTCAAAGCCAGTGGTGCTAGGCCACACACTGTCTTCAAAGCTAGTGATGCTAGGTCATACATAGTCTTCAAATCCAGTGATGGTAGACTATAAACTGTCTTCAAAGCCAGTGGTGCTAGGCCACACATTGTCTTTAAAGCCAGTGGTGCTAGGCCACACATTGTCTTCAAAACCAGCGGTGCTAGGCCACACACTGTCTTCAAAGCCAGTGATGCTAGACCATACACCGAGTGATGCGTGGAATTTGGTGCGTGTCTGTTATGGACGCTCCTCTCCTGTAACTCTACTCTGCGCTGATCCGTGGAGACGAGACGAGCCGGACTCCCTGCAAGTTTAAAGTCTTTGATTTAGTTTTTTCATCTTGCATAATAGAGGAAAAGATTAAAGAGCCCCTATAAATTGAATATGGTTCAGTCGTGTGTGTGGGAATGCATTGCTTAGCATTTGAGTGTGATGAGCTTGACAGTGATTTATTTATTGCTTTACTTTTTCTTTTTTTTTACACTTTTCTTCTTTGCGTGTCTTTATGACACGCTCCCTGGGTTCCTACAGCTGGTTTAGATAATGCACATTGGTGTTAATTATGTGCAGCCACTAGATGTGAATAGAATTGGAAGCTGCTGGTGAGCTTTGCCTGGCCCAGAACTAATTGGTGAAAGCTGGGATGTGCCAGGGGTCATATGGATGACCCTTACAAAAATGAAGTTTGTCAATGTACCTTAAGGACACTTTTTTTTAACTAAATCCCAGGTAATATACTTAACGTGCGCTTTAACTTCAACTTTGCTTTTCAGAAGTAAACTTAAATCATGGTTTAAAACACTTTGAGTCTACCAGTTTAGGATAAATTTTATTTAAAGTAGTTCATAGATAGTATGCATGAAGTATAGGTCCAGGAAATACTTTAAGTACGTTTAACACGGTCCAGTTTTGCGTTATAAATGCAACCTCCTTGTTGAAGTCAGTAAAATAAAAACAGGGGTTAAGACAGATTGTTATGTAACCATGCTTTGGGTTTTGCCCTGACTAGTGGATGAGGTCAGGTTTGGTCTCGGACCTGCCTTATTGCAGTTGAAATTACAGCGTTACTGGACGTTGATGCCAGTTGGTGCCCTGTTGTTGCCAGCGCCCCCTGGCCACAGACAGGAACAGTGCATCCTCCCCTGAAATATGACTGTCAGTCCAGCCCCCTGGTGTCTGCGCCCATTGGGGGTGGGGGGGGGAGGGGGGGTTCCTGTGTGTCCTCAGCTGTCAGAGTCATGTGACCCTGAAAAGGAAGGCAGCGTGTGGAGGAATGCGTCATGTGACCTGAAAAGGAAGTCAGTGCGTCGAGTGGAATGTCGTCCCAGAGAGGCCCAGGGGCACTAGTTGTCATGGTGATTTTTCAGCTGAGGCGAGACCGGCGTCTCAGCGTTTATTCGCTGACTTATCCCGCTCGCATTTACATCATTCACCTATCCTGTTAACGTCTGTTCACTTACTTAACCTGTCAGACACACCGTATGCGGAGAGAATTACACGGCCAGGCCTGGCAGGTAAAGGTACATTCAACATGCGTATCAAAGGAGCAACAGGATGGTGCGGCACTGTGCGTTCAGAGCAGGCGGAGACACAGTGAATGAGCATCAGAATGGATGCGTATCAGTACGCTATCAAATGCGTTGCATGTGCGGTATGTTGTACCATCATATTGACCCATCTTATTGGCCATAATGTTAGCATCAGGGAAAAACCGACAAAAATGAGTTATAAGTGTCAAGCAAGTGACGGCCTTTGCCATTATGACCCCGATATGATTGGGCATCCCCAGTTTAATGGGTGTTATACAGAGGCCCAGAGACCACGGGTACAGCACACAGAATGTGTTAGCTGCTGTCTGTGTGCCAAAACAGCGCTGCTTATCTTGACTGCCTCCCCGAACAGTGCGATTGGAAAAGAACGCTCACTCAGGAAGTGCTCGCTGCTCGCGAGCTGCGAAATTTGGAAGAAAAAACATTGTTGAAATTCCGGTGAGTTTTCCAGTTCAAGGCTGCTGCCCGGCAGAGTTACGTTTTCCGGTCCCACGAAATCCTGTTGGCACGGGGGCGGAGAGCCAGGTCGGTCCGCGGATTTGCCCAAAGGACCTTCTCCTCCCGAAAAACAAAGAAAACGCTTTCGTTTCAAAAACCTAGTGCTGCAATGCTGCGATTTTAAATTGATCTCACAACTCATCTCCTTCTGTCAGAGGCCCAGAGAGAGGCGTTTAATTTCCCTACATGGTTTTATTTTGTTCTGCAATAGACGTGATGTGGAACGCAGTCCACCCTGACCCCTAATTCACTGCAGTGCTGAGCAGGAACAAACAAAATATGTGAGTTAGTGTCCAAACATATTATAATAAGATCTTAAAAAATAATGAGCAGAGCTCGGTCGTTAAACTACACCCCTGTTGCTATTGAATCATGTCATTGCGCAAACAGCACCACTGTCTCTTCCAAAGTGAATTACAAAGCTTGAAAAGTGGTATCAAATAAACTCCTTAATTTTCTACTGCTCTGTCACGTTCTGTGCTTTGTGGTGCCTTATTATGCGTGGAATCTAACTGCACTTATTGAGAAAGGGATGTAAAAGCAATTCGGATTTAATTCAAGAAATGAAAAGTAAAGCGTGTGGATGTATTTCGGGAGCCGTGAGCCCTTCCGCCCCCACAGGCTTCACATGAAGGGTGACCGTGATTTCATTTTTTATTTTTTCTTATTTTTTCATTTTCTTAACGCGGGTAAGTGTGGCTTTCGACGAGAGAATGGTTTTCAGAAAAACGAGGGGCTTCCGAAGACCTGACGTTTCCTTAAGAACGAGACGAAGCAGGGCTCCTTGTCCCCCCTGCCAGCAAACTGGAGGCTTCCTTCCCCCATTTTGTAAGGAGGCACTTCTGGTTTCCGTGGAAACGAGCGCTAACAATCATCCCATTTAGCTTAACAGAGACGAGCTGCTTGATTCCGGAGAGGCGTGTGAATAATCTGTGATTCTGGAGAGCGATCCGGTCTTGAGCCCTACCCTTTCAGTCGTGCCCGTTGCGGTTATGTCTTTGTACGCGTGGAGACTGGACGAACACCACTCAAACTTATTATCTGTATAGCGTGCTGTTAGCTGCGGTCATGATTTGCTTTGTGAAAATATTTGCTCAAAGTGGGGGGGAAAAAAAAAAGTTGTTTTGAAGTGTTGCTTCCAGTTGCTTGCTTTTCTGTGCGGGTTTTCAAGAGTGATGATCCAGGTCGTTGTCATGGAAACTTGGCAAGCACATGACCCGAGCGGTCCAATCCGATTGCGGTCTCTCGGGCGTTTTTGGCTGGGAACTTCAGCATCGGTGCCAGCCGTCCCAGCGAGTCTTTATTGGACAGAGCAGTGCTAAAGAGTGCTAAACACTTTCTGATCTCTGCGAACGGTTCGGAGTCTTGGTGGATCGTTTTATGTGAGTCAGTACCTCTAAAGAGAAAGGGCCAAGAATGGCCTGGTGATTAGGCAATGTGTAGGTTTGGTGCTTCGCGCAAATATGTATCTCACATTTATGTAGTTCAATAGATCTGGGTGCATAAGGAATGGTTAATGGTCATTCTGTCAATGATATATATAGTAGTACTGGATAATGTATTTGTAATGTATATAAAATGCTCCTGCTGTCTTTTCCTCTCTCTCTCTCTCTCTCTCTCCCTCCCTTCACAGAGGTGCTGATAAGAGTGCAGGTGTTTGACAACAGCGACCTTTCGCCTTTACCGGACGCCACGGTAGAGGTCCACGGCAACCAGTCCACCCCGTCGACCGGCAGAGCGGGCAGCGATGGCATCGCCACGGTTACCCTCCTGTACCGCCCGGGCACGTGGGTCATCATCGCCGCCTCCAAGCCAGGCTACGTCACCAACTCCGCCCCCTGGCACGCCAAGCGCATCCCCTGTAAGTTAAAAGCAGGGGGGTTAAGCGCGATATAGCTGCCCCGCACACCCCCCACCCTGCACACCCTGCCCGTCACATTCCCAGATGCTGGTGGTGTATTTATATCCCCAAAAACATCCATGCTGCTAATGCCGATTGGTGGAAAGATCTGGGGGCGGAAACAGCTGGAAGCTTAGCGCCTGCCATGTTTAGCGGTAGATCTCTATGGCGCTCAGATCCAGACAGAGGCTCTCTCTGCTCCAGCGGTCTCAGACCCCATTCCTGAATAGCACTCTGACTGGTATCTCAGACATGATGCTCATCTCTTTGGACAGTATAGACTATGAGTGACCATGCCTGGCTGGGTAATACCGTCTCTAGGGAAACTTATTTTAGAATGGATGATCACTAAGTAAATCTGTTTTTTTGTCCAATTGGCTCTAAACAGCATTTGTGTAACTTCAGTCTGAGGCGAGAGGCATTTAAGAAAATATATTTTTACACCTTGAATATTCTCAGCAGTTCTATACACTGCTAATGTCTCATTCAGTCTCTCATTCAGTCACGCATTCAGTCATGCATTGAGTCTGTAAGCTGTCTCTTGCTCTCCAGGCTGCAGCTGTGCAGTTCTCCACAATATTCACTAAGACCACAGGAACTGCACAGGCTGGCTCAGCATGGTGAAGAACAGGCCACAGCCTACCCTTTTGGCCTGAAGGAGGTTCCTGTGTGTGGATTCACATCCAGTCTTCGTGAAGGGAGTGAAAGTGAGATGGTGTGATCAGAAGAATGTGGGAAATGGAAGTAGTGGAGGATAAAAACCCTGTATTTTGCCATTTTGAGTTCATTTTAGGATTGAATTTGCTTGTTGTGTTCCTCGTCTATCTTTAATATCAATCTTGCAGTGTCTCTGAGCTGTTCTCTGAGCTGTTTCTCTCAACCGTGGGAGTCTGGCAAGTTTGAGAGATGAGTCACGGCTGACTATTATTTTACAGACAACAAACTGTGTGCTTGCATGTGTGCGTACATGTGTGTGTGCATGTGTCCTAGTGTGTGTGTGTGCGTGTGTGTAAGTGAGGGTGTGTTCGCGTGCATGTGTGCGCGTGCATGTATGTGTGTGAGAAAGAGTGTGTGTGTGCATGCATGTGTGTATGTATTCACCCGCGCAAGTTTAAGAACCCCCCCCCAAACTTCTCTGTTTCCTTGTCACTGGCTGATGAATTTGCTCCTCGACTCCTTTCTCCGTTTTCCAGAGGGGTGTAATCAGTGCCCCCCCCCAGCCCCTGTCCCAGTCCCCCCCCCCCCCCCCCCCCCCCCCTCCAGCCCCTCTCCCAGTCCCCCCCCCAGCCCCTCTCCCAGTCCCCATCACCTGTTTTCTCATTCTCTCGTTCTCTTAATTACGTAATTATTCCCTCTGGAGCGGCGGCTCGCGGCCATTCCGTCCCGCGGAATCCGCAGCTGCTGGGAGTTCCTGGGAAGAGCATCCGCGGAACTCCCGCCATCGTCATGGCAGCCAGGGAATTCTAAACAGCAAGGCGTGGCCCGTTAAGCCCGTTTGGGTCACATCGCGGCGGCACTTTTGCCCACATTGGAACGCTTTACTTGTCTCTTGGGGTTTGATCTGACAGGCTAACAGTTCTGATGCTGTGCCAGACCTGCCCCGTGCCATAACCTAAAAATGTTTGGAATTTGGTAAAAAAAACAAAAAACAAAAGCCATTTAGTTTGCTAGCTGAATGGAAAACAGGTTATTGGTTTGTGTGCAGAGTGAAAACAGGCCCGAGCCTATAGGACACAGGTGTGCCTCCCCGTTCTCTGAATGAGTATTACATTATATTACAATTTATTTGGCAGTCTCTTTTATCTAAGGCTGACGTGCAAGTGCATATGGAAGGTCGTTGGAACAACTACAGAACACCCGTCAGATAAAGTACAATTCTGTCGTGAAGTAGCAGCTATCCGTAGCCATGAACTTCAAGCCTAGTCCGCGCAGTAAAACCTTGGCTTTATGACCAGGTCAGTACAGCTTGTATCCAAGTCTTCAGTTAGAATTGAGGCGTGAATACTCTTAGAGGGAGGTTCCAGTAGTGAGTCTGAGAACTACTCCTAGAGGGAGGTTCCAGCAGCAAGTCTAAGAACTACTCCTAGAGGGAGGTTCCAGCAGCAAGTCTAAGAACTACTCTTAGAGGGAGGTTCCAGCAGCAAGTCTAAGAACTACTCCTAGAGGGAGGTTCCAGCAGGAAGTCTAAGAACTACTCTTAGAGGGAGGTTCCAGCAGCAAGTCTAAGAACTCGATCAGATGCTCTGCATAAGGATGAGTGACGAGTGTCTCTGTCTCTCTCTCTCTCCCTCCCTCCCTCTCTCTCCCTCTCTTTCAGTGTACGCCTCCATCTCCCTCTACCTGCTGCCCCAGAGGCCCGCTACCCTCATTCTGTACGAAGACGTGGTCCAGGTGCTGCTGGGATCCCCAGGTAAGCACGCACACCACCCCCCCCCGCTCCCCCCCCCCCCCCCCCCGCTCCGCCCCCTGCCCGGACCTGCCTCATTACCCTGCCTACAGGTGTGCGTTCAGTGTATGAAACAGCTGCATGGAAATGACGATGATGATGATGGTGATGATGATGATGATGAAGTGCAGCATTCTGAAGCAGTTCTACAGCAGGAAAGGTGCTGGACTGAACATCCGGTTGCAGTACACTCCCCGTATGGCAGTGCGCTTGCCTTTGGATATTTATAGCCAATTGATTCCAAGCGATATTAATAATACATGAGTGTGAGTAGTTGGTGCTGATGATATACGAGCTGCCTTAACACTGTATAACTGCGATTTAATTAGCAATATAATACAGCTATAAAAGCAGGCTGTGCATTAAATTCTAATGTACCGACACCCATGATGTTGCATCCTCAACTGCTGGCAGATATGTATCATGGTGGCTACATTAGTAAAGCGTTGTCAGTTTACATTACATTACATTACAGGCATTTGGCAGACGCTCTTATCCAGAGCGACGTACAACAAAGTGTATAACCATAACCAGGAACAAGTATGACGAAACCCCTAGAGAGAAGTACCGGTCCAAGTACAGGGAACAACCGCATAGTTCAACTTGGACCCTGATGGTTAAACTGATTAACACTAACAACGAGAACGGCAACAACGCAATCTATGGAAAAATAAAAATAAATAAAAATACAAGTAGTCGTTAAGACAGGCACATCAACTAAGTAACCTATGAAACAGCTGCCTAGTTACAACCCTAAGTTTAGTCATTTACAGGGGGGAAGGGAGGGATGGGGAATGGGTTTACAAAGATATAAATAAGATAAAGTGGGATATTATGTGGATTCATATGGATTACTGTACTAATCCAAAACCTTTTTGGAAAAATTGTAAATAACCTTGTCATTGGCAAGTCCGCCAATGATTTGGACATCAGTGCACTGTAATGGTTAGGGGACCAGGCTTGCAACTGAAAGGTTGTTTGTTTGATTCCCAGGTTGTGTGGTGTGGTTGTACCCTTGATCAAGGTGGTTGATCTGAATTGTACACAGGTGTGTAAATTACTCTTGGTAAGAATGTGCTCTCATTGCCTATATTGTAACGTAACCCTTTGAACCATAGTTTTTTTTTTTTGCTGTTTGTTTTCAAAGTCAGTGCTCTCGAACTCCACTGCTTTCTAGTAACTGTAGTGATTCTTACATCAGCATTAGAATGTTCAATAAAGAAAAGTATAATTACATATTTGTGACCTTATGCCTTAAGGGTTCATTTCTGGAAGTGACGCACCGATTTTCTATAATGGTCTTTTTGTGAAAGAGTGTAGAAGGACACACAGGCCTGTGACCTTGTGTGAGTCAGGAAAGAAAAACAGTCCTCTTGCTATCACTTAACCCTTTAAGGAGTGAGATCACAAATTTGTGGTTAGAATGCTCTTAACTGAACATTCTGACCCTGATGTAACAATCACTACTGGTGACTGAAACCAGCGGAGTTCTAGAACACTGACTTAGAACGTCTTCAAAGGGTTAATTGTTACTTTCTTTGGGAAGTCCCCTGACTCACAGTGGCTTAAAGAGCATCGGAAGGTTTGGAGCCCAGAATCAGGTCTGATCCAGGCAGCACAGAAACATTGGTAGTGTTTTGGTGAATACCGCGACTTTGATGCCGCTAACCGAGCGTGCCCTTAAGATTCGAGCCTGCAGGAATGCGCTCGCAACCGTCCAGCCCCCCCCCACCCCCCGGTCTTCGCTTTTGTTTTTTTGATGTCTTCTCCTCTATCAGCATCTGGCTCTGGTTTGTATTAAAACCAGAATGGCTTCCTCCTCCCCTCTCTGTGGATTGTGGCCCAGAGTTTCCCTTCATTTCCGTGTTATGGTTGGACTCGAGCGCTGCGCTCCCTGTGGAGCAGAAGTCATCTGATTTCAAGGGATTTGCATGGTTGCCCACATGCGTGTACATTTCTACATTTTGCATTGTTGTTATATCGGATGTCTGTATCATACATTGTTGTTCGCCAACAATGGCATTTGGGATTCTTGTATCTTGGGCATATTTGCTTATTTGTATTACAAATACTGAATGTTTTTTTTCTTTGTATGAAAAAAAGTGAACGCAGCAAGTTAATTTGGGTTTCATTGTGAATGGCTGTGCTCTTCTTTGCACTGGCCGCACTGTGGATGGACGTGAGAGAGAGAGAGAGTGAGAGAAAGAAAAAAGAGAGAGAGAACACTGCTCCCAGGTGCCGTGCTAACTTGCTATTGCATCTTTTTACGCAAATTATTCTCACTAGGTTGTCAGAAAATGGAAGGAAAGAAAATGTAGCTGGCATCTGCTAACTGAATAACTAAACTCGTGCAATCAGGCTCCCTCTTTGATGCCTAATTACCGCGTCTGACAGTAGCGTGCGGTGGCGACATGATTGGCTGGCGGCTTGAACAAAGGAAGAGGGGGAGGCGTGTGATTCGCTCCCGTGTCCTGCGGCGTGCGTGAATCGCGGCGACCGCGCCGAGAATGCGGAGAGAGGCTACCGGTGCCTGCCCTCGTCTGTGATTGGTCAGGTGTGCCTCGCAGGGCCCAAAGGGCAATATAACCAAAAAAAGGGGGGGCAGATGGGGGGAGGGGGGGGTTAAAAGTGCAGGTTAAAAGAAGAGTAAATTGATCTGCAAAGAGCCGTGTGCTATGCTGCAGCAGTTGCCACGGTTACGGTGTGACAGAAAGGGGCGGGGGTGGGCGTGTCCTGGAACTGTGTGGTAAAAGCCCCTCAGATGCACGCCACTCTATTAGAGTGGCTCCACCCCTTTTTTTTTTACCATGTTCCGTAAGACTGCTGATCAGACAGATGGATTAAAAATGCCCTCCTTGCCCTATTGGGAAGGCATTAATACAGTTGGTCGTTATTGTATGAATGTAACATGTTGGCCTTTTTAATGTTGAAAATGATTTTTATTGTGGTGGGGGGGGGGGGGGGGGGGGCGTGATAAGAACAGTAATTATGTAGTAGTCGAGCATATCTTTTGTCTTTAGGGAAATCCGGATGTCAGCTTTGTATGCAGTCATTTACAAGGCTGATTATATTTCTTGGCTTTGAAGCTCTAGAGGATCAGATTGCATTGTGGGACAGAACAAAGGCATTAACTGAATTTGTCTGGCCAAACCAAACACTGAGGAGAAACCCTTACGGTGCACCTTGTCAAGAACAATGAGCCAAGCATTCGATCAAATATATAATTTATTCTTTTCACAAATAGTTTGGCATATCCGTTTTGTGTTAAAAATGTAAAAAATAAAATAACAAAGAAAAAATAAAGAAAATATATATGTGTGTGTGTGCGTGTGTGCGTGTGAGCGCACTGACATGCATGTGTGTGTGTGTGTGTGTGTGTGTGCGTGTGAGCGCACTGACATGCATGTGTGTGTGTGTGTGACAGCCCTGTGCAGCTGCATGCAGCTGACTGTCCTATGTTGCAGCCCTGTGCAGCTGACTGTCCCAGTTTGCAGCCCTGTGCAGCTGCGTGCAGATCCCCTGCTGCGTAGTGGGCGTGCTGAAGCTGTCCAGCTGCGCAGCTGGGTGAAGCCAGTCCTGGCTCATCGTCATCAAAGCAGAGCAAAAAAAGATCTTTAATGGCCCTTAAGTGCCTGGCCCAAAGATCTATTGCAGATCAACTCCAGATGGTGGGATAATATTTTGGGCTAAAGAGTCACCCCACCTGTTGAAAAGAAGCACTTGAGACATCCTCGGAGTGCTCAGAGCAGCTGGGAGGTGTTTGGCTCATGGTAAGGAAATGGCCTGGACCGGTGTCCGCCTACCCTGCCAGTTTCTACTGCACCCCCTACCGTACCATAAACCTCTCAATCACTGAGCCAAAATGGCCACCTGGACCGTGGTGATCATTGAGTACTCTTTTAAATGAAGTAAGATTTTTTTTTTAATGTAATGGCCAGTCCACCTGATGTCTAAATGGGTGGTTGTCTGCATCAGTTGCTCAGGTTTTTTTTGGGGGGTTTTTTTTTTAATGAAAATCTCCTAATTTCTTGGAGCTTTCTCCAGCTGGTCTGAAGATGGCTCCTCCCCTTTGCTAACTTGTAAACCTTCTAAGATGTTTTTTTTTTTTTTTAAATATCAGCCTATTCATTTTAAGAGAGACAGAGGGAACGGAACACAGAGAGAGAGAGAGAGGTTTGTTTAGAGAGGGAGAGAGAGAGAGAGAGAGAGATTTGTTTAGAGAGGGAGAGAGAGAGAGAGAGAGAGGGAGATGGTGCACCTCCAGGTCTCTCTCTTGGCCGGTACACAAAAATCCGTGCTGTCTCAGCGAATCAAACGCCGGCTCGCTAAATGCTGATCGGACAGGACGACCTGCGGGGCGGGGGGGGAGAGGAGGGGGGGGGGGGTGCATATTTTTAGGCCTCACCCCTCCACCTGTAGGCCATGCCAGGTGAACGGGGGGTACAGACTGCGGCACAGCGTGGCACGGCATGGCATGGCGTGGCACAGCGAGAAAGGGTGCGACTGCCAAACTGCCAGCTTCACCCACCGGACGAGGTCCAAACACGCCTCGCCCGCACGCTGCTCTGGCCCAAAGACTCCTCATGTGACAGCCTTACCCATCCCAGGCCTCACCATTTGCTGCCTGGCTGTCACACATTTCTGCCCTCATTTGGTCCCATAAGATGGCTTCACTGTTTTCATGGTTCTCAATGGTATGTGAGAGCGCTGAAAAAAGCGCTCGGGTGTGAATGTTGACATATTTTCATAGTTCTTGGTTTTCTGTGTATTTATGCTGTATAGTAAATCTTTGCTTTTTTTCCATAGCTACACAGAACCCACACAGCAGGGCCATAACTACCATGTTTTCTTCTATGTCTATTTCCACGACACGTATTTAATCTCATTCCTTTGTGCAGCACTTGCACCCTAAAATGCATCCTCAATTAAATGACTTTAAATGACTTGGTTCACAAGCGGTTGCCGTGGCAGAGTGGCTACCAGCAGAGGGGTTAGTGTGCGTGCGGTTAGCAGCAGAGTGGTTAGTGGCAGAGCAGTTAGCAGCAGAGTGGTTAGTGGCAGAGCAGTTAGCAGCAGAGGGGTTAGTGTGCGTGCGGTTAGCAGCAGAGTGGTTAGTGGCAGAGCAGTTAGCAGCAGTACAGTTAGCGGTAGAGCAGTTAGCAGTTAGTGGCAGGGCAGGTAGTGGTGGAGGGCAGTTAGCAACAGAGCAGTTAGCGACAGTGCAGTTAGCGGCAGAGTGGTTAGCGACAGTGCAGTTAGCAGTAGGGCAGTTAGTGGTGCAGGGCAGTTAGCTGCAGAGGGGTTAGCAACCGTGCAGTTAGCGGGAGAGTGGTTAGCGGGAGAGTGGTTAGCGGCAGAGTGGTTAGCAGCAGTGCAGTTAGCAGTAGGGCAGTTAATGGTGCAGGGCAGTTAGCAGCAGGGCGGTTAGCAGTAGGGCAGTTAGTGGTGCAGGGCAGTTAGCGGGAGAGCGGTTAGCGGGAGAGCGCTGGTCTGGAAGTTGACAGGCTCGGCCCGTCGCTCTCTCCCCGCAGGGTCCAGGCGCCAGCCCTGGGTGCAGTTCCAGAGGAGGGCCATCGGGCTGACCCTCAACTCCACCTACGCGGAGCTGACCGCCATGCTGACCGCCGCCAAGAGCCAGTACGAGATCGGGGGATTCCCCTACCCCCTGGGCCAGGAGAGCGCCAACGGCACGGGTGAGAGAGGCGGGGGGCCCTGACCCACTTCCACATCCCCATGGTAACATGAACAATGGGCATTCCCCTTGTAATAATTCCATTAAGCCTTTGAAGGGAAGATTTTTTGGAATGTTTTTTTTTTCTTTGTTTGTTTTTTTTTTTTCAGGTGTTGCTCACATAAAATGTCCTGGAAATCCCCTGTAAAAAAAAAAAAAACAAACAGTGTGATTGGTCCAGTATTCTACATTTATGTCTGCGGTGGCTGATGATGCCATTGGGGGGGGGGCGTGCCTTTTCTTTCCGGTTCTCTCCAGGAAGTGACATCGGCTGGGCAGACCTGACGGCTGTGGCTGCGGTCAGCGCCCACCTCGTGGACCAGAATGGGACGGTGGTCCAGGTGTCGGACCCCGTGCACATCTCCATCCCGCTGCCCTCCGACACGCCCGTCAGGGCCGCCACCAGCGTCCCCGTGTGGAGGTTCGAGGCCCAGAAGGGTGAGGGGGATTACCCATAATGCATCTCTCCAAGGAAGCTCACCCACAGGCCTGCGGCTACATCACAGCCCACCTAGTCAGAGCAGAGCGTGGGGCTCAGCGGTGGTTAAAAATCAAGGCTCAGAAAGTAAAATTCGTCCCCAGTACTTTTTACAATCACAGATTTGCTAATTGGCAAAATTCTTCAGCCAGGAGGTAAAACTAATTAGTAAAATCAGCTGGTTGAGTTCAAGAGTGCTAGAAATACATGGCAGACCTTTCATTTTCTGACCCCTGGACTTTTTACCTCTGGTGCTCAGTTCAGTGCACGATCAAAACAACAGATGTCTGTTAGCCGATTGAGCTAACAGGAGTTCTTTTATATCTTTCAGGCATGCTGGGTGGTGACCAGCATGTTGTTCTTAAATAAGGCTGTGAATCATCTGGTCCTTTTGCTCCCACTTACCAAAGCAGCGTAGAAATTCAGCAGTCGTCACCATGGTGACACAAAGTTGCACAGCGATTCCCTCTTTAGTATAAAGCAAAAACCTTTACCGACAGAGTCTTTTACACTGAAACAAGACCAGGTTAAAACCTAGTATATGGCTGGACCGAACCGGCCGACGTCACAGACATGCGCGCTGTAACTTTATCACTCACTCAGTCACTCGTTCAGTCAGTCAGTCAGTCAGTCAGTCACAGACATGCGCGGTGTAACTTTATCACTCGCTCGCTCAGTCAGTCAGTCAGTCACAGACATTCGCGTTTGTAGGGCTGGCCCCGCTGTTGCGGTCCAGCCAAAAAATGAACACCCAAAGGAACTTGTATAGAAATGTAATATCTGCAAATACATCCTCTGTTCGAGCTCACGCGTGAAAATGAAACCGCGAGCAGGAGCTGCATTAATCCCCGGGAAAGCGATGCCAGTGGTGCTCGGCGCAGTAAATGGAAGATGCTTTTCATCGGCCTAATCCCAGCAGATTCGACCTCGGAAGGGTTAATCCACGCAAGCTGGGAGCCCAGAGCCCGGAGCATGAATTACATCACAGAAAACGCTTTTATACGACATTACACACGCGGTCAGAGAGACTACTGCTGAGCGGCCATACCCCTGTCAGCTGAGCAGCTCAGGTGGAAAATCCAGGTTCAGAAAGTTATGAAGTCTTCCCCAGTATTTTGTTCCAGTCACCTGGATTTGCTCATTAGCATAATTCCTCAGCCCAGAGGACGAGCTAATTAGCGAAATCAGAGTTCATGGGTGGAAGGAACTCACGACTGGACTTTTCCTGGAGCTCTAACTGTCCTGTAGGTTTTCATTTCTCCCCTAATTTGGCACGACTGCCTCTACTAATTAGCAGCTCAATGTGATCTCTAGTAGATAATTCAGTAGTTTTTAAAAATTAATACCACATGCACATTCTTCAGCGTGTCTGGCATAGCACAAAGGACTACTCGCAGGTGGATCCAATAATAAGAACAGGTACCAGGAAGCACTGTGCTGCACACACCTGAGAGGCAGGTAGGAGGAAGGACTACATGTGTCCAGTAGAGGGCGCTGTGACAAAGGATATGGCGTTCATTGTTCTCTCATAGTGCATTTTAGGGAAGTGTAACGCACTGGAAGATGGAGAACGAGCGGCAGAGTTGCATCGTGGGGCTGTTTGGAAGCTCAGGAAGCTGTCTAAGGTGGAGGGGGAAAGGGGTGACATTATGGGGTAGCGCTGCCCAAAATGGTCAAACGGGCTGTCCCACATCTGTGTTTCCACTGTGCGGGCGACAGCAGCCGTGCGGTTTCTCCACAGCTGTCTCTCTGTATTTCCAGCTTTGGCGCAACCATCTGCCAGGAAGCCACGTCTTTCTTATCTGGCTGTCTGTCAGTCTTCAAGGGATACAAACAGTCCCCCATTCCAAACCTCTCTGAAGTTACACACACTTATACAACACACGCACACACACATACACACACACACACACATACACATAAACATGCACGCACACGCACACATACATGCACATCACACACCCATCACACACACACAAAGTATGCATGTACACACGCGCACACACACATACACGAACATCACATACCCATCACATACACGCACACATACATGCACATCACACACACACACAAAGTACGCATGCACACACACGCACGCACACACATACACGTACATCACATACCCATCACACACACATGCAACACACACACACACACACACAAGGGGAGAGAGCTCTTTCACTTCTGTCCTCAGTCAACTGAAATAAATGACATTGTTCGGTATGAAACATTGCCGTCAGTCAGGCTCTGTCAGAACTGGTCATGTCTTCTTACTGCACAGCTTGATGCCTGTGAGAAAGAAGATTTACAGCCTTGTCTCAGAGTGTTAAATATGCGGTGTGTTTTATAGATTTTAATGGGGGGAGAAGCCCGTGGCGCCCATTTTGCTGTATCCCAGTGTAATAAATCGCGCGCTGCAGCAGCAGTAAAACCGGCGGGTTTTATCGGCAGCTAATCTGTGACGGCTCGCGACCGCGCGGCTCGTTTGTGCGCCTTAATAGGCCGGCGGCTGGGCTGTCAGTCAAGGAGAGCGTCTGAGAACTTGGCGGCTTCGTCTCCCTGCAGCCTCGTTCGAAACGGAAATGTAATAATCGGTGTGTGCGCGGGTTGGCCTAAAAAACCCAGCCTGACCGCACGGCTACCGGCTACATGGCTACGCGGCTACGCGGCTACATGCGATGGAGGTGGCGAACTGTGACAGAGGGAGGGAAGTTAAAGAAAAAAGTATTCGGTCTCACGAAGTGCCGCCGCCCCCCCCCCCCCACCCCTCCCTTGGGAGGAAGTCCAGCCCGTGTAGGCCCCTTTGATCCCCTCCACCTCCCATCCCCCGCCGGAGTTTGTGGTGGGGGGCGGGGGGGGTGGTGGCAGCCTGACGCTCCCTCTCCAGAAGCCCCAGGGCTGATGGGTTTGTAGCGTCATTGTTTTTCCACACTCAGGCATGTCAGGGGAGTCCTCTGTGGCCTCCATTGTTGTTGTTATGGCGACTGAGCGAGCGCAAAGAGGATTCCAAATCAGCGGCGGGCCTAACCCTGCGGCGCTCTGCTGCCCCCTAGTGTCTGGGGTCTGAACCTTTAACCTATTCAGTTGGCTGACATTCCTGGAAACCAGAAAAAAAGGGTGACATGCTATCAGTCGCCCGCTAGCATTAACCAGTCGTCTGGTTTAGCTGTGTAAGGCAAAACCTTTTTTCAAGTGTTCAAGTCAGTTTTGATCAACATCTCACTGCAGCTCCACCTGTTTTGTGATTCGTCAATCCTCGCTCTCATTGATGTTCTGCGTACACGCCTGCTAGCGTATTGAGCTGCAGCTCGTGGTAAAACTTTTACTTGCTGGCGCTTGCTGGGTTTTAGGGGGGGGTTGAGAGAACAAAAAAAAAGATATGACCCGCATAAACCCTTTGGAACTCATTTCCTGAATACAAATTTGTTTTTTGTTCTTTTTTTGGGTGCTGGAAGAGATCACCGGCGAAATGAGAAGTCTTATTGCGGGTTCGTGTGCGACGTGTGATCTGAGGTGTGAGATTGCCTGGTTCACAGCAGTGTCCCCGACGGGGGTGTATATCTGCCAGGCGACAGCGTCAGATCCGCCGTAACCGCCACCAGGTCTGAGCCTGCCTCAGAGAACATGGCGGTGCGTTACCAGGCGGCGTGTAGATCACAGAGCAGGGGTCTGCAGCCCTGGTCCTGGAGAGCCACAGAGCTCTGCCGCTCGTTATTGTTACTCCGCGCTTGATTAATCAATTAGAGCAGCTGATTACACTGTTCACTCGCTTCACTTGGCTGTTGGGTCTGAAAAAAGAGAAAAAAAGGGGGAAGGAGAGAAGGGGAAGAAAAAGAGAAATGGGGAAGGGGAGGACAAAGAGAAAAGAAGGGGGGAGTGGGAGAAGGGGAAGAACAAGAGAAAGAGAGTGGGGGAAGGAGAGATGGGGAAAAAAAGATAAATGGGGAAGGAGAGAAGGGGAGGACAAAGAGAAAAGAGGGGGGAGTGAGAGAAGGGGAAGAACAAGAGAAAGAGAATGGGGGAAGGAGAGATGGGGAAAAAAGGATAAACAGGGAAGGAGAGAAGGGGAGGACAAAGAGGAAAGAGGGGGGAGTGAGAGAAGGGGACGTTGGGGACCGGCAGGGTTGTCGGATTCGCCTGTCAGGATGCGTTATGCCACAGCTCTCGCCTGTCCCAGCCCCAGGGCATGCTGGGAAATCATAACTGTATAAAACTGACTCGCTTGCTATTGCAGCTTTGGGACCCATTTGCTTGAATTAAAATGGTTTCTTTAGCCGCGTTTCCACCAAAATTACCCGGAACTTTCAGTCCCAGGAACTACTTTACCAGGAACTAAAAGGTTCCGGCAGCCAATGGTTGTCTGCGTTTCCACCGGGGTCTAAAGTACCGCGAAGATTAGGCAAATTAGCCCACTGACGTTGTCGTCGGTCCATCTGTCATATGATTTCTTCTGTAACTCCATACTACCACCGAAGTAGCCTACATTATTTTCTAATAACCGGGACAGCCCGGAGGGGTTTATTCCACTTATATACAACGGGTTACCAACAATGACTATATATGGTTACTTTTGTATTTATTGATTTTCATATATCCTCTCAAACACATTCATTAACAGCAGAAAACATGCACACGTTGTAAACAATTTGCTGTTTTATTACTTTCTCGTCGTCAATTCCATATAGGCTAATCGTAAAAAATGACAAGAATAAAACGAAAACTCGGACTTGCGTGAAAATGTAAATTAGTAGTGGTACAGCCACCGTTTGCTTTCCTTCGAAGTTACTGCTAGCCGAGCAGCGAAGTGTGCCCTCCAGATGCGAACCATGCACCATAAATGAGTCCATAATCTTCCTGGTCTTTTCGTGGAATTGAAAAATGGCAGTAAAATTGAGTAAAATTACGGCAGTCTGAAAAAGCTAAAGGGAAGATTACTAGAATTAACCTGTTATTTTACCCGGATAAAAAGTGCGGAAGGTGATTTCCAGTTTGCTTGTACTGTATCACCAATGTTAATTATGCAGAACTACCGCATACCTCACATAACTGTATCAAACGTTTTGAGTCAATTACAACGGGCTAACAAAGAAAATCCGGAAGAAAATATTCAGCAACCGAATTAATCCGTTTGAATGTTTTGGTAGCCTACGTAATATGCTGTCCCAGCACGAATTCTTAGCATTTTATAAAACGAATACTAAAGCAAGAAAAGAACAGAAGAGCACACGTTATAATTCCAAGACGTTGACAGGCTATAACCAAAAGTAGGCTACTGCGCCGCATAACATACAAGTTTGATTTGAAGTTATTATGAAAATAAATTGGTTTGCCGCTGCATATTTTCAAACATGGCGGGTAATGGCGGAAAATAAATACAACACAAATGCTACGAGTACTCGACCAATCAGAAATGTTCAGCGCTGCAAGCTCCACCCAAAAGGTTCCTGTACTTTCGGAAAGTACTACCCCCCGAGCAGGAACCTTTTGGGGGGTAAAACAAAGCCCCCAGAACTAAATTTAGACCCTAGTTCCTGCGGTGGAAACGCACTGAGTTCCTCAAAAGGTTCCTAGTTCCGGGGTATAGTTCCTGCGGTGGAAACGCGGCTTTTGCTTACACTCTAATTTGCAATTGCTTATATTTTTCAAGCATTATGTTTGTTTGTACAATACATTCTGCTAATGTAAGCAAAACGGCATAGATAGAACTCAGACGCTTATGTGTGCATTGCAATGTATCTCATTTTGGGCCCAGTGGTGCATGTTTGCATGGGTCAAACATGCATTTAGTGTCATTTTAACTTATGCCATCTTAAAAAGACCTCACTGTGTCGTCCTGGCAACGCTCCTGTCTGATGTTGCATTGATTGATGGCTGATTGCCTTCTTCTCGCAGGTCTGTGGGTCAGGAACGGGACGGGGTACATTAAAAAGGACGGGACACAGATGACCTGGAGTTTCGTGGCCTCCCAGCTGGGCTACTGGCTGGCAGCCTTTCCAACAGACACAGGTACCCTTCACACACACACCAGGGGCTCATGGCATATGGCTCAGCATTCCAGGGTCAGCACTCCAGGATCAGTATTCCAGGGTCAGCATTCCAGTTTCAGTTTTCCAGGGTCAGCATTCCAAGATTAGTATTCCTGGATCCGTATTCCAGGTTCAGCCTTCCAGGATCAGCATTCCAGGATCTGTATTCCTGGCCTGCAGTGAACATCAGGCTGTATGGGAATTTCCTATTCATATTTAGACATTTAGAAGAGACGCTTAGCTTCTTTTCCCACCGCAGACTACAGCTAAGCTTGGAGTCAGAGGAAGACTTTTCTTTCATGGCAAAGTGCCTTCTCATCAAATAATAATGATACTTATTATAATAATAATAATTTCAGATTTCATATTCACAGTCGTCTGTGGCGAACTTAATGGTATCAGTTCTTCTGGCTGGCTCACTGTGATTAAGACATTGATAGCAGTAGTGGTCTCACCCTGGTGACTTGTGGGATATCTCCGGTCCTCCAGGCATGGCTGTGAACCCCCCGGGCCTGGGTGACATCACCACGTACCACACCATCTTCCTGCTGGCCATCCTGGGCTCCCTGGCCCTGCTGGTGCTGGTGCTGCTGTGTCTTCTGCTGTATCACTGCAGGTACGGGCCCTGGCCAAACCACCCGCTGTTCCCCCGTACACCCCAAAAATCGAAGGTCCCCCCACCCTCTGGTCCGCAACTGAAATGCATCATCATCATCATCATCATCATCATCATCGCAGGCATTTAGCAGACGCTCTTATCCAGAGCGACTTACACAAGTTTTTTTTTTACATAGCATTTACACTGCATCCATTTATACAGCTGGATATATACTGGAGCAATGCAGGTTGAGTACCGTGCTCAAGGGTACAACGGAAGTGTCCTACCCGGGGATCAAACCTGTGACCTTTAGGTTACCAGACCAGTTCCTTACTAGTTATACTACACTGCCGCCCCAGGCAGTTCCCCTTCCCCCTCCCCCTTCAGTGCACCCACCCTGCAAGAGTCAAAAATAAGCCAATCCCAAGTATTTTAGTCTCATATTTGGATTTAAAAATGTATTTCTATTACCTTTTTGCTGAAGAAGACAAAAACATTGCCAATGAGGTGAGGCAGTTTGACTCATTTCAAGATTGACCGATAGTGTAAGAACACTTGTCAAGCAAGCTGTGTCGTAAACCAAGCTAATACTTGTAATGAAACTTCAAATTTTTTTTTTTTTTTTTCAAGACAAAAACACTTGTTTGTCTTGAAAGACAGGCTTTTTCTGCTGATCCATGACTGGATCTCTGGTGCCAGCACTGGGCACAGCCCTCCATGGGGGTCAGCGTAAAAATCTGTTTGGTGCATCACATGCAGGCGGTTCCAAAACTGTATGAACCCGTGACCCAAGTGAGCATGTACATTTCTGAGGTCATCTCAAGTTAAAATTATCAGCTCAAAACTGCAGGCCTGCGCTGTGTTTCCTGCTGTGCTCTCCCCGATTGTGAAACTCCCTCTTATCTTTCATCAGAAATGCTGAAGCTACCGCTATTTTTAAAACCCAGCTGAATGCCTTCCTCTTTGATTTGGCTTGTAGCAAATAATGTGCGACAGAATGAAACACGCTTAGCCTTTTAGTGTCCTTTTTTTGTTCATTGTTTTGGTTTTGTCTCTTTTTTTTCTCACTACTTTGCTCTTAATTGTTCTGTGCCTTGGTGTGAAGAATGCTATATTAAAATAATACTGATTGATTGATTGATTGATTGATTTAATTCTTTTGCTATTCAGATTCAATTCATTTAATTAATTGTGAATATTTGTATTATCTCCTGCCAAGCAATCAGAACAGTTCAACAGTAAAATTACAACTGAGGCTAACACCATGGATTTTCTCATCTAAACAAAAATAATAATTTTATTTATACTTTCCTTGCTCGGCTTTCAAACCATATAATCCAAGGGCAATAAAAGAGATGAATTAAACAAAATGAACAAAGAGGACACAGTAATTTAATATGCAGAGGCAGTGAAATAAAAACATTGCGCAAAAACATAAAACAAGCACTATAAAGACGGAAGTGATACGCTTGTCAAAACAGCAGCTCAGACTTCTGCTCTTTTTTTCATGTTTTCTTGAGTGTAAAAGGACTGAAAGGCTTTTAGGAATTAGTGGCACATTGCATTACATTCATTTCGCTCCTTGGGGGGTTCAGGCCTGGTTTTTGCTCTTTTTCTGCTTCTCTGCAAAAGCGTCTTTGTGGCAGTTTTCTGTAAAGGACGCCACACAGATAAAATGCATTTGACTTGACTTATTCGGGACGTGAAATCACGTGGATGTCAGTCACCCGCGGGTGTTCTGTGACCCCTCTCCTCCCTCCCCTCTGTGTGGTGTCGTTTCAGGAGGCGGTGCCTGAAACCACGGCAACAGCACCACAAGCTGCAGGCGTCCTCCGCCCTGGACGGCTCCAGGCGCGACCAGGGGACCTCCACCTCGCACCTCCACCTGATCAGCAGCGGGCGGCCGGACGCGGGCTCCGCCTGCGGCGGCGACGCCGACGGCCTCAAGTCCGAGCTGACCTCGCGGGACGAGTTCTTCCGGGACGTCCCGGCCCACAAGTCAGCGCGGGTCAACGCGGGCACGTACACGCGCAGGGGCGAGGGCTTCCCGCCGAAACCCGCCAACCCCGGCGACGCCCGGAACCAGGACAAGCGGCGCAACGGCGGCGGCGGCGGCGGCAGCGCCAACGACAACCAGGGCTACGCCTCGGACCCGCCCTCCCCGCCGCCCGCCTTCGCCGGGCGCTACCAGGACAGCCGGCCGCCCGAATACTCCGCCTCCCAGCCGGCGGACCCCCTGGCCCGGGCCGCCGCCCCCCTCAACACCCAGCCGGGCCAGCTGATCTTCTGCAGCTCCATGGACCAGATGAACGAGAGCATGTACCGCAGCGTGGTGCCCACGCTGGTCATCCCCGCCCACTACATGCGGCTGTCCTCGGACCTCTCCGCCGTGGAGCAGGCCCTGGAGCAGCAGCAGCTGCAGCAGCAGGACCGCGAGGGCATCCAGGTGAGCGTGACGCTGCCCCGCCCGCGGGGGGCCCCGGGCCAGCAGGGCCCCCCCCAGCAGCAGCAGCAGCAGCAGCAGGGCCAGCGGGGCGGCCCGCCCCAGCAGCAGCAGGAGGGCGAGGACCCCGTGCGCATCCCCGTGCTCTTCGACGACTCGGCCATGAGCCAGATGAGCGAGGAGCTGCAGGCGCTGACCGAGCAGAAGCTGCTGGAGCTGGGGGTGAAGCCGCACCCCCGGGCCTGGTTCGTCTCCCTGGACGGCCGCTCCAACTCGCTGGTGCGCCACTCCTACATCGAGCTGGGGAACGAGCGCGGCGGCCTGGGCCTCGGCAGCGGCGGTGGCGGCTCGCGTCCCGGCGATGGCCTAGGCCCCGCCCCCGGCAGGGCGGAGTCCCGCGGCGGCCGGCAGCCCCAGCGGACGCCGGGGGAGCGCAGGGGTCGCGCCGCCAAGGCCTACGCCAGGCCGGCGTGCGCCAACGACACCAAGACCGCAGCCGCCGCTGGCAACGGCGAGGGCAGGGCTGCCCCGAGCTCGCCCGAGGACAACTCCCTGGCCCCACTGCTGGACGAGGCCCCGGGGCCGCGGGGGGCCACCTTCCCCCGCCGGGGGCCCAACAGCTCCCGCGCCGGCGGCGGCGGCGGCGGCGGGACGCGGCGGAGCTCGGCGACCAGCCCCGAGGTGGAGGAGAACGACCTGGACGACAAAGACGACGACGGGGAGAACAAGAAGAGCCCCTGGCAGAGGCGCGAGGAGCGCCCCCTAATGGTCTTCAACGTGAAGTAGGGCCCACGGCAGCCCTCGCAAGGATCCTGAGGCCCTGTGTCCTTATAGACAGTGTCTTTATAGACTCTTCCTGAAACCCATTTAAGGGGGGGGGGGCGGATTCTGGTCACCAAAGGAATCGGGAGAACAGCACAACGAACAGCCTGTAAAATGTGAGAAATAGGATCCACAGAGCCCCTGTGCTTGGAGCCATCCACTCCTGTGAGGGGGGAGGGGGGGGGATTTCTTCACCTCCCTCTAACTTCCGTGAACCCTTGGGCCTCTTTCCTTAGCATCTATCCCAGCATTCCTAGCATGCAAATATGCCATACCCCCCCCCTCCCCCTTTAGCTTTCCTCATTTGACCCGAGCTCTGAGGAACCCAGTAACACTACAGAGGCTAACGAGAGAACCCAGTGGAATTGTGGGACATTTTGATTTCATCTCTCCTTTTCAGTATTTTTCATTAGCGGGAACACTGGAAGTGTTGACCTCACTTTTCGCAAGGCCCTCATTTGTCCGGAGAGATCCCTGGGACCAGCAGTGCGGGTGTTGCAGTACTTCCGTGTGACCAGAGGGAAACGCGCTGGCTCAGCTGAACCGTGTGGAACGAGCACATCAGCACTTAATCACAGACGGAACAGGAAGTTCCTCCATCTTCCTCTAACTTGCTTGAACCTCAATCACAGACGGAACAGGAGGTGTGATGGAAGGTCTGGGTTCTTCTTCTCTGTCACTCGTTGCTTTTGAGCATCTTGGAGAAGTTTTTCTCTGAACTGTGGGGTTCCTGCAGTTAGGAATGGACCTGGAGCTTGATAGCGTGCTTTGGTGGAGTTGCCCTGGAAATACTGCATTTTTTGGCATTTTGACTCCATTTTGTTTCGACAGCTTACTAATCATATGATGAGATCAGATAGTGGCACAGTGCTTACTGAAACCTGGATAACACCACAAAAAGATAACTTTTTTAAGTGCTGAAAACAAACTGCGGACATTTATCATTTATGTTCAGTTTTACTTGGGAGACCATCCCTGTGTGTATCGTATGTGGAAGCGGGCCTAAGAAGAAAGGTAATGTTTTCCAGTGGCCATTTGAGAGCAATTAGAAGTAGCCTAATATTTTGAGGCCATACACAATTAGTACTTTACACACTAAATTAGCACAGGATTCCCTTTAAGATATAATATCAGGTATTTCATAATCTCCCACAAGATTATGTATTTCATAATCTTCTGAATAACAGAAAGTGACAAATGTACAGTCTAAAGATAGTTTCCCTATTCAAAAGCTTCCACCTCAATTTCTTATAGTAGCAAAGGGAATTTACCGTATTAAATAGGGACCCAACATTAATCCCTATAAACTTTGGCAGGCTTAAAACTCAATCTTTAAACTCAATCCGTGTGACAAACTAATATAGTACATTTAGTACTAGTGATGGTGGTGATAATATTTGTTTGTTTTTTTGATGAGGTTCCTCCTCTGTAGCGTATTAAGCACCTGGAACTGTTATGAATTATTTGGTCTCGTGGAGATCACATTTGCTACGTGTGACTCTTGCCAGACCAGAGCATTTTTTGATTTTGCAGTTTCGCAATGGCTACAAACACAGCTCACCAGTGTGATTTCCAGTGATGGGGAAATGGCTTGACCCCGTCTGCTCATTTTGATATAGACTAATATGGTGAAGTTCCACTCGAGGCGTTTACGTTTCTATACGGTGTTAAACTGCCGACTATTCGACGAGCCAATTACAATCGCTGCGCTGTGTCCTCACAGTGCCTGGAGCTGCCCCCGTTTGTTCAGTAGTTAGCATTCTCTCCGGTTCCAGATCTCCGAATTTCCTCTCTTTCTCCCTCTCTCTCTCTCTCTCTCTCTTTTCCTTTAGTCTTTCGGAGGTCATTACCACTTTGGAGCGCTGTTGTGCCACGCTTGAAAAAGCTGTAGTGGAGCCATTTAGCGCATCAGCACGTAGCGTAGCACACGCAGGCTCGAAGCGGACTCTAACGGGAACTTTGTGTTACCGAGCGCGTGCTTGCAGGTGTACGCTTACACACCGCAGCTACTCAGAGGCCCGCCATTTACATCCGCTACACTTGCAGTAGCGAGGGGACATTTTTGTGGAAAGGAAACTGAGAGGATGTCTGTGTTCGCTGGATACAGGACCAGAGCCAAAATGGAGGGAGGGGGGCACAGTGAACGAGGCTCACCCTGTTCCGCAGTAAGCAAAAAAGCAATGTCTGAGCCACAGATGAGCATCCAGGAGCCCCAGAGACCCACAATGCATCATTCTCCTGCTCCCAAGTGCCTTCACTTCCCCTGCTGTAGTGGCCAGCACAGAAGGGCCTTTCTTAGCATGTGATAACAGATGCTTTGTGAGTGCAATCAGATCCAGGTCCTTTAGCATTGTAGAGACAAGCATGTGAGCTCACACTCCTTCCCCTCCCATTACTGAGCATGCTCAGTGATGCCAATGACTAGCACTTTTCCCCATAATGGCGTACACTGCAAAAAAAAAAAGTTTGTCTTAACAAGTGCTTTAAAATCTTATTTCTTTCTCTCAAGTAGAAAATATTAGCTTGTTTTAAGTTACTTTTTGCTTGACAAGTGAAATTGTTCCCATTGACTAATCTTGAAATGAGTCAAACTGTCTGACCAGATGTGTTCCTCTCACCACTGATTCTGGATCAGTGCTGGAGAGCACTGTCTCCACAGGGTGTACTTCTCTCCACTGATTCTGGATCAGTTCTGGAGAGCACTGTCTGCTCAGTGTGTTCCTCTCACCACTGATTCTGGATCAGTGCTGGAGAGCACTGTCTCCACAGGGTGTACTTCTCTCCACTGATTCTGGATCAGTTCTGGAGAGCACTGTCTGCTCAGTGTGTTCCTCTCACCACTGATTCTGGATCAGTTCTGGAGAGCACTGTCTGCTCAGTGTGTTCCTCTCACCACTGATTCTGGATCAGTTCTGGAGAGCACTGTCTGCTCAGTGTGTTCCTCTCACCACTGATTCTGGATCAGTTCTGGAGAGCACTGTCTGCTCGGTGTGTTCCTCTCACCGCTGATTCTGGATCAGTGCTGGAGAGCACTGTCTGACCAGCGTGTGCCTTTCTCCACTGATTCTGGATCAGTGCTGGAGAGCACTCTCTGCTCAGTGTGTTCCTCTCACCACTGATTCTGGATCAGTGCTGGAGAGCACTGTCTGACCAGCGTGTGCCTTTCTCCACTGATTCTGGATCAGTTCTGGAGAGCACTGTCTGCTCAGTGTGTTCCTCTCACCACTGATTCTGGATCAGTGCTGGAGAGCACTGTCTGACCA
This sequence comes from Anguilla anguilla, assembly GCF_013347855.1. Lineage (NCBI taxonomy): Eukaryota > Metazoa > Chordata > Actinopteri > Anguilliformes > Anguillidae > Anguilla > Anguilla anguilla. The sequence continues at coordinate 29,593,294 of NC_049217.1, read as the reverse complement.
GCGTGTGTCTTTCTCCGCTGGCTGTCACCAGACCATAAAATGAATACCAGGAAGCACTCTGCCTTGGGTACCCTACACACGACTTTCAAAAACCTGACAGGGGAGACCGTCTCATGTTTAATGACCGCCTCGTATAAAAATCGCATGCCAAGTCCAGCCTAGGAACGCTCGCGCTACGCGCGTAGCCACAGGCAGCGGTCACGGGGGGGGTCACATGCTACACGGGCCACCCCCGAAGCGATGACATCATATCAGTTTAATATTCCCGCAAGAGATGCTAACTGGCTTGAGGCTGGATCGGGAGGGCTGTGGATGAGCCTCTGGCCGCCTAATTCTAAATCTGGCAACCCTAAGAGCAACGCAGTGGTCTTCATTCATACCATGTTTCGGGCATTAAAATGCACACCCTCCTGGTGTCCTTTTGTTCCTGAATGTTGTCCTGCACTGCTGTCTTCAGATACCTTTTTTGTTTTTACTGTGGTTGCACACCTCAGAATTTAGCTTTTGTTCATTAGGCTGTTTTAAAGTGAATTAGATGTGAGGGGGGTTTTTTGTTGTTGTTGTTTTGTTTTGTTTTATAAGGCTGTGTAAAGAGATCCTATAAATCCATTTTGTTTAACCCCAACCTGTGGTAAACTTCAGGCTTCTGCTATCAATCAGACATGATGTTGGCTTTGTGAATTTCACTGTCTTTATCCACTAACAGCGCTGGCAAGAAAATGTCTAAGCTAGCTTTCTGTGAATCATTCCTGCCCACAACTAGAACATGAGTCCACATAAGGTGAGGCTGTTACACACTCATGTGGACGGTTGAACTATTTTGTATTTTGTGAACATATGAATAATGAATTATTAATATCAGTACCTTAGTCCTGAATCGTTGCTTTATATGGTTGAAATTGTTTTCAACTGTTTGTTGGGTCGTTGCCCAGAATTGGTCACCGAGGGGCAGTCTGCGATGGAGAGTTCTAATCTCCACTAGGTGGCAGCATTGGGCAAAAAAAAAAAACTGCTGCCAAGTTATCTATGAGCTAGAATGATGGTTCAGTGTAACATTTGAAGTGTTTCCCTCCCTGTTTCATGCACATAAATGGTTTTGATATATAAATGAGAATGTGTTGTGAATCAAAAAACCCTACTTGACTGGTTAAAGGTTTGTGATCGCTTGATCTACTAGCCTCACTGATGCCACACCCACTTCCTTCTCACTCGTGTTCTGATAGAGTCTCTGCCTTTTATGCTTGCTCTTCTTTAAAATAAACAAAAACGTTATTGTACAAAAGATTAAAGCTTTTAATGAGGTATGTTTCAAGAGAGTGTTTATCCTGTCTGTTCTTTCGTGTTATGGGTCCCTCTAGTGGACTTATTATGAAGGTTTGTTGCAGTGGCTCACAGAGAAGTTAATCCATGTTACAGTAAAGTTGCGAAAGGCCAATGCCATTTTTAGCTTCCTGAAGAAAAGCAAATGTTTTTTTATTTTATTTTATTAAATCAACTCAGCAATCTACAGATGCTGACACACCAGGGCCACTGAAAACAATACAATCTGCAAAATACAGAGTGCAGTTTTCCTCCCGAAATGCACTAGTGTACGGTTTGTGTTGCAGTGCTACATACAGATATTTTTGTACCCTGCTGTGGTGTGTGGGTTGACCAGCGGTGTTTCCGGGACTCAGGTAAACAGCGTGGTAAACAGGTGGTCACCACCCACACTTTACCTGTTTAGGTACAAGACAGCCTTCCTCGATTTTTAGGTCTCAGTCATGATCAAGCGTTGACTACTCTTTCCCAGTTATCCACAAGGCCTGGATTCAATCAGAGTATAATTTTTAGTGATTCTATTTTGGATCACCTGTATTAATTTCTGTTTGTGAAGATGTGTGTTTGACATGCCAGACAAATATTATGAATACAATGCCAAAGAAATTGATTCGCATAAAATGCATAGTGCGTGAAAGTGCTTTTTTATGATGGCAAGCAAACATGCAATCGCACTCCTTCTCTGAAATGAGCGCGAGGAAGTGATTCTGCGCCCCCCATCCACATCGAAAGTATTAGCGAAAATGCGATAGCTGGTCATGTGATGAGAAGGAACTTAATGCAAGTGACAATCAACTGCTATGTTTTAACCCCTGTATTGTTTGGCTTAACATTCGTAACGTATTATCGCACAAACACAAACCGATCTCTCGCGCAGCCTACTACCAAATTTCAATCTAAATTATCTCTCTGTAGCTTTCCACGCTTTATGTAGACTTTAATCAAAATGCTTCTGTCCCCTTTATTTGAATCGAGGCCATAGATTTGTGTACTATAATAACATCCAAAAAGATATTTGATTACTAGCGGTACAATTTAGAGGTGAAACCACTATAAAATGCGAACACAAGCAAAAAAAAAAAAAAACAACAACCAGCCCAACCCCTAATTGTTACTGCTGACGCTGGGTCTCATTTTTGATGAAAAGGGGAAGGTAACTTGTAACTTTATGATAAACGTGACAACGTTGCTGCGTGAATTAATACTAGCAAGGCACAATCTTTCAGCCGCGTGTGTGCGCGCGTGTGTGGCTGCGCGTTCCCAGCAGCAGCAATAAAACGAAGTTTATTATCAGTGTTTGCGAATAACCAAAGATCATGTGATGGGGTTCAGTGGGTGGCGTAGGCTCCTGATTGGCAGCTTAATGGACCACTCAATCTGAAAGCGACTCTCCAATCCACAAAGCAGATACAGTTGTCATAGGCGGAGTTTAATACGGTTTTTTTTGTTGCCGTGCCGATAGGCTATTTAATGAGGTGACTTCTGGTGGGCGATAGATTTGGGACTGGGAAACGGAGGTAGGATTTTTTCTGGCAAGCGATATTCTGCCTTGTTCACCTGTTCAGCATCGATCCGTTGTTGTGGTGTATTATGTTGGGTACATGAAGTGGTCGCTGGTTTTGAGCGCTAAAACGCCGGCACCATTTCTGGTACCACATGCAGTTTAAAAGCAGAGGCTACAAGCATGTTGCAGATTAAAAATCGTTGCTGAGCTCACTTATACAATGCGGTGCCAATGAGCACCAGAAGTCGGTTTCTAATTTTCAGTTCTGCCTACTTGGGAAAACGTATTGTGTTATAATTTATATACCTTGCTTACATTAAATAGTCTTATTGTTGTTGTTGTTATAAAGCAGTTGTGTTTATTATCATAAAGTATATTCCCTTGTTCTTTTAAAAAATCAGTCATTGGGAAAGTGTCATATATTGTCTAAAGAAAGTGTGCATTCTATGATGACCCTTTGAAGTGTTTTTTTGGAAGGTTTCTTCATAATTCTGAGTCGGTGTTCTAGAACTCCATTGCTTTCAGTTACCACTATTCATTGTTACATCAGCATTAGAATGCGCAGTTAAGAGCATCATAATCCTAAATGTGATCTTATACTTTGAAGGGTTAAATAACGTAGCTTACCCATGTAAAATATGTATATTCGAAAAAGGCGATGCATTCATAAATCAATACAACAAACCTAAATCATGTGGTTTTCAGTCTAACAAAAAATGGTCTTCCTTCTGTATACAGTGAATTATAAACACTTCTCAACTAAAGTTCGATTAACCCCCGTAAATTCTAGGAGCTGTATTTTTAATATCATTTTACAAGCGGTGTTTATAGTTTTGAAAATACGGACCGCAAACATGAGTACATTTTCTTTAGTTTTTAATAAACAATGTTGCGAGAAGGCAAAAGGAAATTAAGCTAACTTTGGTCCGGCACGGTGCAATCTAAAGGGAAATTCCTGAATCTGGCGAACAATGGTGGGAAATTTCGGTTCCACATAAAACCGAAAGCAGAAGCAGAAGTCTTGTTGCCTGGGTTGTCTCTGAGCTCTATTGTAGTTAGCTGGCTCAGTGTGCCGAATCCCCGCCATAGCAGTTCGGCAAAATTCAGGTAGTGAAACTCTTTTACAGCTTCACCTGTGACCTGACTCTGTAACAGGAAGCAGATGAATAATCAGATTTCTGAGAAGCCTCTTGCAAAAGTTAAATTGCATTACATTACGGACATTTATCTGACCCAATCACCTAGAGCGACTTGCACAACGTTGTACGTAGCATTTAAATCGCATCCATTTATACAGCTGGATATGTTCTGAAGCAATGCAGGTTTAGTAGACCTACCTTGCTCAAGGGTACAATGGGAATCGAACTTTTAGATTACGACACCATTATACTGCACTGCCGCCAGTGACACTAACCAGTTTAATAATGATGTTCTCTCTTGTCGAAAATGTCCCTAGTATGACGTATGATTTTTAGCCATACAGTGAGCTCCATAATGTTTGGGACAAAGTTTTTTTTTTTTTTTGCATTGTACTCTGCAGCTCTAGACTCATAATCAGGAAATCCACATGTGGTTGACGTGCAGAGTATTTTTTTTTTTTTTACACTTCGGTTTCACCACGGAGAAATCACAGCACTTCTTGCACAACCGTGCCGTGTCCTGGAGACGTCTTCCTTGGTCTACCAGGCCCTTTGCAATTACAGAGTTCACCAGTGCTTGCCGCCTACAGTTGATTTTGGCACGCCTACGGTTCGGCTTATGTCTCTGAGAGAGTCTTGTTTCTCGGCCTCTCGTGGCGTACGTGACTTTCATTCACGCAACTCTGGTCTTCATGTTGACATGCCGATAACCGACTCCGAAGGCGACCAAAAGCCCGGTTTCAAGACGAGATGCTGAAAAGCTGTCTTATACCTGCACTAAGGAAGCACTTAAACACACCTGGCTAATCGGAAACACCTGTGAAGCCATTATGGAGCTCTGAAATGGGGGTACTATGTATTTTTTTTAAATGCTGTAATTTCTGTAATGGTGAAATCAGTGTGTATAAAGATGCCCTTTAAGAAAAGCTGTCGATCTGCCCTTTAACCACATGTTAATTGCTTGATTATAAATCTAAAATTGTGGGATACTGAGCCAAATAAGGGAAAAATACAGACAGGTGACAAATTAAATGAAAACACATAAGTGTCTTTAGTAATATGAGAAATCTGTCTCTGATGCCAATATGTCTGCTGGCCACACGTTCCCTTGATCTTATAATTATTACAATACGGTTGGTACAACGGTAGCATAGCGACCGGGAGTGAGAGATTGGGAACCACCCGAGTCAACAGACGTGCTAATTCAATCGCAGCAGGAAGGCCAGCGCACTACGGCCTAATTGATAGGGGTCACAAAACTGACTACATCCTTCACAGTATGTGTACGTGTCCACACTCCTGATCAAAGCTTGGAAAACGAATAAGCAGCAGCCACTGGAAAGGTTCGTGGTTCAGTCGGACTCTGCTGAATCCTAAGTGTCATTCGTGCGCTTTGTCACTGAATAAACTTTAAATAAAATCAACTTTGCATATTTCCATCACGTGCGAGAGACATCCTTTTTTTTTTCTTTACAGTAAGGATAGCTTCACTGTGCCTTGGCATAGATTCTGCTAGTCTCTGGAACTCTACTGGAGGGGTGGAACACAATTTTTTCCAAAAGATATGCCTTCGTATCGCTGTCTAACACACCGGTCAGGAATCACCCGTCGGTGTTCAGTTGGGTTGAGGTCTGGTGACTGCGAAGGCCATGGCATATGATTCGCATCATTTTCATACTCTTCAAACCATTCAGTGTCCCCCTCGTGCCCTGTGGATGGGGGTCATTGTCATCCTGAAAGAGACCACTCCCATCAGGATAGAAATGTTTCATCGCAGGGTATCACAAGGTGATCACTCAGAATAAACTTTGTATTGATTTTAAGTTACCCTTCCCTCTAAGTGGACAAGTGGACCCGAACCATGCCAGAAAAAATGCCCCACACAGCATAACCGAGCCACCGGACGCTCTCACCGTTCTCTTTGTGTGCACCACACATGCACTCGCCCACTTGTCCAGAATATGGTGAAGGATGACTCATCTGACCATAGCGCTCTGTAGACCAGTGCCTATGGTTTTCGCACCATCTGAACTCTCAAGTGTGCGTTCATCTTTGTAACGAGGGGTTCATGCACTGCAGCCCTACTATGATTTCCCTCTGTGTAGTTGTCGGCAGACTTTTCTTGCTGACAGAGTCTGATCACATCCTGCGTTGACAGTCTCAGTCACCCTGAGGAAGGGCTGCCGTGTTTCCGACACCATTTACCGACGTCCTTCCCATGGATCTAAATGCAGACGCCGCTCCAGCCGCAGTTCCTTCTGCCTGGCTGTTGTGTCTAATGCTTCGTTCAGAGGACCGTCACAGTGGGGCTTTTACAGGGAAACGGGACGAATGTTGAGAACGATAGCGGAACTTTCGAACGATGACGTCACGGCCTGGAACTGTCTGGACGTAGAATTTTGGATGGGGTAAAAAAATAAAAATAAAAATAAAAACCTACTCCAAAAAAAAAAAAAAAAACAAGCTTGCCCAAACGGTTGATGGCACACCGCGTCCGGCGGCACTTCTCCAGCGCCGTGCGGCACCGGCGGTTCCTCCCGTAGGTGCTAACGCTGTGCCTCCTGCTCCTCCCCGCCCCCGTAGATGCTGTGGTCGGGATTGCTGTGCGTGGGCCTCTCGGCGCTGGCCGGCGCCATCACATGCCCGGACGGGGGTGCGTGCGCGGACGGGAGCGCTTGCTGCCGGACCGGTTCCGGTTCCGGTTCCAGATATGGCTGCTGTCCTCGCGTGAGTCGGCCCTCCGGGTCGGGAGGGCGGGGGGGGGGGGGGGTCCGCGGTGGATTTCGGCTGACCACCGACGCGAATGGAGCCGTGATGTTAAATAAATGCACTGATGATAGGTGCTGTATGAGTAAATGAAATGAAGCCATCATGGTGAGGAAGAGTGCACAGCACAGTACACTGTTAATATGTGCAGCATTAAGCTGAAAAATTTGCCATTTTTAAGTGCCAATAATTTGGTGTGTGCTTGGTTTGTGTGTGTTTTTTGTTGTTGTTTTTGTTGTTTGTTTGTTTTCAGGACTAACTTTAAAGTACTTCTTTTTTTTTTTTTTCTTTTTTGTCCTCTGGCATTCCGACCTCTCCAGTCTCTTCCCATGGTCCGAGCCTCTGCTGGGAATGACCGGAACGACACTGTCTGTGCCAACGGCTCGCGCTGCCCTTCCGAATATTCCTGTCTGAAATCCCACGGTCTGTACGAGTGCTGCCCCCTGCCCCAGGTAATCTGAGGCACACCCATGTCTTTGCTTTGACCCACTGCTTCATGCTCTTAAAAACAAAAGAGAGAGAATAAATAATGAGGTGGACAGGCCACTAAACCCATATAGGGTTTGGTCAATAGTTACTGCCAAAGGAGGCGCATGTCCCCCCGGACATGTCTTGCTGTGTTTCCATTTTAACACCGTTTCGGACTGCTGATGCATGTTAACTGTCTAATTTTTCAGATGTTTGCTACGTTATGTGTTCATCGTTTCTGCCTTGTGTAAACTTGAGCCTCTCTTAATGCACAAAAAAGGGAAAAGTGCATACGTGGTTCCGTTTGTGCTGTCGACGGGTCTTCCTCTCTCTCGCTCGCTCACTGTGTGAGACGTGCATGTGATACTGCTAAACGGAAACTCTTGGCATACATCCCTTTTCTAAAAATATTCGACGACTTTGTCGGCCACTCTGCAGTGAGAGATCACTGTAGCATGTGCGTGTAACCTCAAAGGGAAATATGTGATCAAGAATAAAGGTGGCCATTGTATTGCTCAGCCTTGTTCCCTATGTGCACTGTGAGAAATATATGGTACGTATGCTCTTGGGCGGCAGTGTAGTATAATGGGCATTGAAGTTGGTCTTGTAACCTAAAGATTGCACGTTCAATTCCCTGATAGGACACTGCCGTTGTACCCTTGAGCAAGGTATCTAACCTGGATAGTTTCAGTATATATCCAACAGGATATTTGGATACAATGTTGTGTTAGTCGTTCTGGATAAGAGCATCTGCTAAATGCCTGTAATGTAATGTAATCTTATAAAAAAAAGGCCTGGAATGCTGATTGGGGTTTCTGTGTCTTTACTGGATTATTTTTAATGCTTCCAGGGTGTCTCCTGTTCAGATGGGAAACACTGCTGCCCGGAGCACCACCAGTGTGGTGAGGATGGACATACCTGCATTGAGGCAAAAGGTCAGAGATTTAATTTCCTTTATTTCTATTTTCCAAGGCCTTCTAATTATAAGGTTACAATTGGCAGAGAATCTAACCCTTTAAGGTGTGAAATCGCAAATGTGCGATTAGAATGTAGTTAGCTGAACATTCTAATGCCGATGTCACTCACTACTGGTCGCTGTAAGCGATGGAGTTCTAGAACACTGACTTAGAATTTTGAAAAAAGAATCATTCCAAATAACCTGCTCTTCAAAGGGTTAAAAAATGTGTGTCTCCTTTGGGGAACCCTTTTCGTTTTCTGGAACTGTCTGTGGTAGGTGTGGAAAGTGTGAAAGCCACACGATTGAGCTATTTTGTCCGACTAAGATGGACAGGGTTCCTCTGTGGAGACCTAGGAATACTTATTAGGAATGTTGTTGTATGGGAAATATCCAGCTGTATGGAGGGATTGTATGAAGAAAAAAAAAAAAAAAAAAAAAAAGTGAATCCCTCAGTAGTTCTGGATAAGACCATTTGATACATCGCCAGATATAAGATGGCGAAACTGCCCGCCCACAGGAGGGCGGCGTGGGTGGACCAGATGGGTAGGCCTTCCCACTGTAGACCACTCTGCTGGCTGTAGACCACGATTCCCATGGGAATTTTATTTGGAAATGTTTTTTTTTTTTGTTTTGTTTTGTTTTTTAAGCCAAGGATGTAAATGTTCTTGAAAATAACATATATTTACAGAGGCTCGTTCAGAGGCTTAATTCTTCCATTTTTTTATTATCTTAATTGCTGATGATCTTGAAAAGGTTTGTGTCCTTGATCCTGGATCAGAATCCAGTCTGGTTATGGTCTGGATCACGTTTAAGAGTGGAGGTTGGGACAGCACTCCCTGAATATTGGGGCCTTTTTTCATATTACTTGGTTATTATTATTTTTATAATTTTAAAAATTATTTTTATATTCTTATAGTTATGGTGTAACACTTGTGATATACAGTCCGCTGTGCAGTTTTATGGGTCCTTGAAGTTGAGGGAATGGATCGTTGGAAGGACTTGGAAAGTCAGTGAATTGTCGGCATGGTAACCATATTGCTCCCGTAAGTCCGGGAACCCCTTCCCCATGGGGGCGGAGCCACAGCTCATCTACCTGTGTGTGATCTTCCTCTCCTACCTGCAGCTGTCCAAGCTCTCGGGGAGACCTCCGAGGTGAAGGTGACCTCCGTCACCTGTCCAGACGGAAGGGCGTGCCCCGATCAAAATACCTGCTGCCAGCTTCGCAGCGGCTCTTATGGCTGCTGTCCCTACCCTGACGTGAGTGGGTCTGTGAGCGGGGCAAAAACTCCATTTCCCATGATTCTCTTCTTTCACGCGATTATTTATGGTTTTCCCTGTTGAGCCCGTATGAACTCTGTGCTGTTTTGGGATCAGAAGAACATGGCCTTTTCAATTATCAAATATCATTCTGTTCACCCAGGCTTGTCAAGTTGATTCATATCTGCACATAGTATACATACAAAACCTGGAGATTTGAAACGTTTTGGTTCTTCAGAGTACAGTGCCTTTGGATATACGTTTGGAAGCAGCTCAACGCATTTGAACCTTAGGTGGTATAATTGTGTCTCTGGCTGTTCTTAAAATCTTAGCCCTGTCTGTTGTTCTGCATGCTGTCTGTGGCTCTGCCAAAGAGGGGGTAGTTCTGTCAGTAGCTGTGCGTGCTATCTAGCTGTTCTTTGGTGACAGTCCTGTCTGTAGCTTGGCGTGCTGTCTGTAGCTGTGATTAAGTGACTCGGCACTGTGTGCCTGTTCTTACGTAGCTCGTAGCTCGTAGCTGTAGCTCGTGTGTCAGTGCGTAACCATGCTGCGGTCTGTGGCTTGTGTTGGTGTGTGACTGTGCTGCGGTCTGTAGTTCATATTTCAGTGCGTGACCATGCTACGGTCTGTAGTTCATATGTCAGTGCGTAACCTGCGGTCTGTGGCTTATGTGTTAAGTGGGTAACCATGGTTCCCTCTCTCCTAGGCTGTTTGCTGCAGTGACCAGCTGCACTGCTGCCCGTCTGGCACCACGTGCGACCTGGAGCACAACACCTGCCAGTCCGCCGACTCGCGAACCTCATTGGCTAGGACGAATCCGACGAGCAGTGACGGTGAGTCGCCAAGGAATGACCTCCCCTGTGGAGGTCAGGACAGCGGAGACACTGACCCATTTCAAACGACGACTGAAGACTCACCTCTTCATGCTGCACCTCTCCCCATCCCTCCCTACCCCCCTGTAAATGACTGTAAGCTTAGGGTTGTAACTAGGCAGCTGTTTCGTAGGACTTAGGTGCATTAACTGTCTTAACTACTGCTTGTATTTTTTCCATAGACTGCGTTGTTGCCGTTCTCGTTGTTTAGTGTTAATCAGTTTAACCTTCAGGGTCCAAGTTGAACTATGCGGTTGTTCCCTGTACTTGGACCGGTACTTCTCTCTAGGGGTTTCGTCATACTTGTTCCTGGTTATGGTTATGGTTATACACTTTGTTGTTGTACGTCGCTCTGGATAAGAGTGTCTGCCAAATGCCTGTAATGCCAAGGGAATACCTATGGCAGCGATGCAACCTGCTGTAGGTTGGCTGCTGTTCATTGCCAGGAGTGAGTAGTGCTGTATTTCCCAAATTAAGGTTTTTTTTTTTTTTTTTTTTTTTTTTCCTTCTCCTCCTTGACACCGTGATGGGATAGATTGAGGCGCAGTGCAATAAATTGTTCCCTTGAACAGTGGTTCCTGTCCCTAGTTCTGAGAGCTGTAAGACCTTCTCTTTTCATTGTCCAAATTGACCTCCCCTTGCATCTTGGGTCTTGACTGTTTGCAGATTTTAACGTGGAAGCAGGCGTGATTCTCAAAGACAATTTTCATTGGTTCAAAGGGTTGGGGACCCCGTCTTTGAACCAATGAAAATTACGCCTGCTCCATAAGTTCAGGTTGAATTCAAGTCCTGAATTCAAGGAATCCCAACCACAATCTCAGACTTTCGACATCTTGGTTATAGGGCCTAGCCTGTGGTTGAGGCAAGAGAATTTTCTGACTGCGGGACACCTAGATTCCTGGTATTCAGCCGACGCCCTTATTCAGAGAGACTTCCAATGCAAAGACAAGCGCATGAATTTGGTTAAGAGCAACGGTAACCCTAGATGTGGGAGGTAAATACCCGAACCACAAATATGAAGGCATCTTCCCAGGATTGAACATATACTAGTTAAGCCTGTTAGGCAAAGTGCAAGAGGATTACACAATAAGGAAATGTAACCCTTATCCAAAAAAGGTAATTCCCCATCATGGCTTCTGTCCATACCCCCTCCCTAGCATCTCCAGGTTGGGCACAGGAATGTAAATCTGAGTAGAGTCTGCGCCGGGTCATTTGAGAGGAGGCCTTGTGTGCACTTTCCACAACCACAGGTTAGGCCCTATAACCAAGGCGTTGCAGGTCCGAGATTGTGGCTGGGATTCCTGAAGTGGCAGGACGCGGTTTAACTTGAGTTTTGACTTGAATTCAACCTGAACTCATGGAGCAGGCGTTAATTTTCATTGGTTCGAAAACGGGGGTCCCCAACCCTTGTCTTCGAGAATCGCGGTTGTTTCCACGTTTAAATCTGCAAACAGTCAAGACCCAAGATGCAAGGGGAGATTAATTTACTGTAAGATCAACAGCTTTTAATTGGACAATGGAAACAGAAGGTCCTACAGCCCTCAGGACTAGGGACAGGACCACTGTTTGAGGGAACAATTTATTGCATTGCGCCTCAATCTATCCCATCACGGTGTTACTTTCAAATGAGGGGAAAAAAACAACACAACTTGGGAAATACAGCACTACTCACTCTTTGGCAGTGAACAGCAGCCGTAGCTTCTGTCGGCCATTCTGCACCAGGTAGCGTTACCTGGGCATTTGGACTTGTCAGGGCAAACAACTAAGCAAGAAGAGAGAGGAAAAAAGGCACTCAACCCAAACAACCCCAGGAAATATGTGGCAGTTAAAGAAATGATATGCCTTCTAAATCACCCCAATTGAGTGTCTCCTAGGCCGAATACTAATGTGATGTTATACAGGCTGTCTGTCAGGAAGTGTGCTGTCCCCCCCCCCCCTCCCCATTAATAGAAGTAGAATTGTGATCTACTCAATCAGTTTATTGAATCAACTTGTTGTGTTATGAAGAAATTTTCAGTATATAGAAGTAGGAATGGTGTGCCAATTGCAAGGTGTGTCAGTTAGTTCGTGGGTGAACCACAGGAATGTGTGGGTGGACCGGGGGTGGGGGTTTTCTGATTTTTTTGGTGTACCAATGAAAAGCGCCTGTTTCTGAATCACAACGCAGTGGGGGACGTGCCATGTGACTCCACCCACGCCTGTCCCGATGGCGCCACCTGCTGCAAGACTGCAGGAGGGGACTGGGCCTGCTGCCCCCTGCCTGAGGTACAGGCTGACATGGATATTACCCCCTGCCTCTCCCAAACTCTCCATCCTGTTTCACATCATAGGCTCAGCAAGGATGGGTTTGTTCCAGAAGGGCATGTGGGCATCTTGGATCATCACAATAATCGATTTCACAGCATGAATGCTTTATTTGTTTTGGCCCCCCTGTACGCAATTGCATTATTTTAGCCATTCAAATTCTCATTCATTACCTCCACCAAGGACATTATGTAAAGACGTCCATCTGTTTGTTCTTCCGTCTGTCCAAGACAGACGTATCTGGAGTAGTAATGTCCGGACTGCAAGGAAATTTGCTGTGCAAATTCATGTTCCCAAGAGTAAGACATCTATTAATTTTAGTGACCCCATGACCTTTCTTTTAGTGCCACCATGAGGACAAACCTTCGAATAATCATTGACATACCTCTAAAAGTATTGGCTTGATTTCCATGGAATTTGCTGTGCATCTTGATGGTCCCAAGGGGATGACAGTTATTGATTTTGATAACCCAATGGCATTTCCTGCTTTTCTTTTTTTTCACGTTTGCTTTTTAAAAAATTATTCTGACCTTCATGAAGATCATATCAGTTGTACCTGTTGCACAATACTGAGTACATTATGACTGCATTCAGTTTTGGTCAGCTGACACCTCAGATGATGAAGGATTCCTTAGGTCAGTTTTCCTCACTGAGGTTGTTCCTTCTCCCTCTCCCAGGCAGTGTGCTGTGACGATCACACGCACTGCTGCCCCAAGGACACCACCTGCGACACGGCCGCCGGCACCTGTAACGACGGCATGCGCTCCGTGCCCTGGCTGGAGAAGGTGCCCTCTCTGACCCACCGCCCAAATAAAGAGGGGAACGTGCCATGTGACTCCACCCACGCCTGTCCCGATGGCACCACCTGCTGCAAGACTGCAGGAGGGGACTGGGCCTGCTGCCCCCTGCCTGAGGTACAGGCTGACATGGATATTTCCCCCTGCCTCTCCCAAACTCTCCATCCTGTTTCACATCATAGGCTCAGCAAGGATGGGTTTGTTCCAGAAGGGCATGTGGGCATCTTAGATCATCACAGTAATCGATTTCACAGCATGAATGCTTTATTTGTTTTGGCTTCCCTGTACGCAATTGCATTATTTTAACCATTCAAATTCTCATTCATTACCTCCACCAAGGACATTATGTAAAGACGTCCATCTGTTTGTTGTTCTGTCTGTCCAAGACAGACGTATCTGGAGTAGTAATGTCCGGACTGCAAGGAAATTTGCTGTGCAAATTCATGTTCCCAAGAGTAAGACATCTATTAATTTTAGTGACCCCATGACCTTTCTTTTAGTGCCACCATGAGGCCAAACCTTTGAATAATCATCGACATATCTCTAAAAGTATTGGCTTGATTTCCATGGAATTTGCTGTGCATCTTGATGGTCCCAAGGGGATGACAGTTATGGATTTTGATAACCCAATGGCATTTCCTGCTTTTCTTTTTTTTCACGTTCGCTTTTAAAAAAATTATTCTGACTTTCATGAAGATCATATCATTTGTACCTGTTGAACAATGTTGAGTACATTATGACTCTGCATTCAGTTTTGGTCAGCTGACACCTCAGATGATGAAGGATTCCTTAGGTCAGTTTTCCACACTGAGGTTGTTCCTTCTCCCTCTCCCAGGCAGTGTGCTGTGACGATCACACCCACTGCTGCCCCAAGGACACCACCTGCGACACGGCCGCCGGTCGCTGTAACGACGGCATGCGCTCCGTGCCCTGGCTGGAGAAGGTGCCCTCTCTGACCCACCGCCCAAATAATGAGGGGAACGTGTCATGTGACTCCACCCACGCCTGTCCCGATGGCACCACCTGCTGCAAGACTGCAGAAGGGGACTGGGCCTGCTGCCCCCTGCCTGAGGTACAGGCTGACATGGATATTACCCCCTGGCTCTCCCAAACTCTCCATCCTGTTTCACATCGTAGGCTCAGCAAGGATGGATTTGTTCCAGAATGGCACGTGGACATCTGTCCAAGACATGCGTATTTGGAGTAGTAATGTCCAGAACTTTTCTGTGCAAATTCATGTTCCCAAGAGTCAGTCACTTCATGAAGATCATATCAGTTGTACCTGTTGAACAATACTGAGTACATTATTACTCTGCATTCAGTTTTGGTCAGCTGACAACTCAGATGATGAAGGATTCCTTAGGTCAGTTTTCCTCACTGAGGTTGTTCCTTCTCCCTCTCCCAGGCAGTGTGCTGTGACGATCACACCCACTGCTGCCCCAAGGACACCACCTGCGACACGGCCGCCGGCACCTGTAACGACGGCATGCGCTCCGTGCCCTGGCTGGAGAAGGTGCCCTCTCTGACCCACCGCCCAAATAAAGAGGGGAACGTGCCATGTGACTCCACCCACGCCTGTCCCGATGGCACCACCTGCTGCAAGACTGCAGGAGGGGACTGGGCCTGCTGCCCCCTGCCTGAGGTACAGGCTGACATGGATATTACCCCCTGCCTCTCCCAAACTCTCCATCCTGTTTCACATCATAGGCTCAGCAAGGATGGGTTTGTTCCAGAAGGGCATGTGGGCATCTTAGATCATCACAATAATCGATTTCACAGCATGAATGCTTCATTTGTTTTGGCCCCCCTGTACGCAATTGCATTATTTTAGCCATTCAAATTCTCATTCATTACCTCCACCAAGGACATTATGTAAAGACGTCCATCTGTTTGTTCTTCCGTCTGTCCAAGACCGACGTATCTGGAGTATTAATGTCTGGATTGCCAGGAAATTTGCTGTGCAAATTCATGTTCCCAAGAGTAAGACGTCTATTAATTTTAGTGACCCCATGACCTTTCTTTTAGTGCCACCATGAGGCCAAACCTTTGAATAATCATTGACATATCTCTAAAAGTATTGGCTTGATTTACATGGAATTTGCTGTGCATCTTGATGGTCCCAAGGGGATGACAGTTATTGATTTTGATAACCCAATGGCATTTCCTGCTTTTCTTTTTTTTCACGTTCGCTTTTTAAAAAATTATTCTGACCTTCATGAAGATCATATCAGTTGTACCTGTTGCACAATACTGAGTACATTATGACTCTGCATTCAGATTTGGTCATCTGACACCTCAGATGATGAAGGATTCCTTAGGTCAGTTTTCCTCACTGAGGTTGTTCCTTCTCCCTCTCCCAGGCAGTGTGCTGTGACGATCACACGCACTGCTGCCCCAAGGACACCACCTGCGACACGGCCGCCGGCACCTGTAACGACGGCATGCGCTCCGTGCCCTGGCTGGAGAAGGTGCCCTCTCTGACCCACCGCCCAAATAAAGAGGGGAACGTGCCATGTGACTCCACCCACGCCTGTCCCGATGGCACCACCTGCTGCAAGACTGCAGGAGGGGACTGGGCCTGCTGCCCCCTGCCTGAGGTACAGGCTGACATGGATATTACCCCCTGCCTCTCCCAAACTCTCCATCCTGTTTCACATCATAGGCTCAGCAAGGATGGGTTTGTTCCAGAAGGGCACATGGGCATCTTAGATCATCACAATAATCGATTTCACAGCATGAATGCTTTATTTGTTTTGGCCCCCCTGTACGCAATTGCATTATTTTAGCCATTCAAATTCTCATTCATTACCTCCACCAAGGACATTATGTAAAGACGTCCATCTGTTTGTTCTTCCTTCTGTCCAAGACAGGCGTATCTGGAGTAGTAATGTCCAGAACTTTTCTGTGCAAATTCATGTTCCCAAGAGTCAGTCACTTCATGAAGATCATATCAGTTGTACCTGTTGAACAATACTGAGTACATTATTACTCTGCATTCAGTTTTGGTCAGCTGACAACTCAGATGATGAAGGATTCCTTAGGTCAGTTTTCCTCACTGAGGTTGTTCCTTCTCCCTCTCCCAGGCAGTGTGCTGTGACGATCACACCCACTGCTGCCCCAAGGACACCACCTGCGACACGGCCGCCGGCACCTGTAACGACGGCATGCGCTCCGTGCCCTGGCTGGAGAAGGTGCCCTCCCTGACCCACCGCCCAAATAAAGAGGGGAACGTGCCATGTGACTCCACCCACTCCTGTCCCGATGGCACCACCTGCTGCAAGACTGCAGGAGGGGACTGGGCCTGCTGCCCCCTGCCTCAGGTACAGGCTGACATGGATATTACCCCCTGCCTCTCCCAAACTCTCCATCCTGTTTCACATCATAGGCTCAGCAAGGATGGGTTTGTTCCAGAAGGGCATGTGGGCATCTTAGATCATCACAATAATCGATTTCACAGCATGAATGCTTTATTTGTTTTGGCTCCCCTGTACTTAATTGCATTTGTGGCAAACAGGCCTGCCACAGGCCACCGAAGTGGCTTTCCAAGGGGCCCTCCAGCACAGAGACACAGGGATATGATGTTCAAACCGTCCACATTTATTTACGAGGTTGGCAAGATGTTACCGCCAAGGAGCAGATGTAAAACTGTCATGACAGAGGCTCCCCTTGTGTGGGTGGGGATGGCAGATTTAACCTGTGCGCACTGATTACCTCACTACGCACAGGTGCAGCCACTTCTTAACCAATTATCCAATTGGCCAGGTCTAATTAGCTTGACCCAGGGCAGGTGTGGCTGCTTAAACCAGCCGTCCCCACATCACAGCATAATTTTGGCCATTAAAATTCTCATTCATTACGTCCACCAAGGACATTATGTAAAGACGTCCATCTGTTTGTTCTTCCGTCTGTCCAAGACAGGCGTATCTGGAGTAGTAATGTCCGAACTGCAAGGAAATTTGCTGTGCAAATTCATGTTCCCAAGAGTAAGACATCTATTAATTTTAGTGACCCCATGACCTTTCTTTTAGTGCCACCATGAGGACAAACCTTCGAATAATCATTGACATACCTCTAAAAGTATTGGCTTGATTTCCATGGAATTTGCTGTGCATCTTGATGGTCCCAAGGGGATGACAGTTATTGATTTTGATAACCCAATGGCATTTCCTGCTTTTCTTTTTTTTCACGTTCGCTTTTTAAAAAATTATTCTGACCTTCATGAAGATCATATCAGTTGTACTTGTTGAACAATACTGAGTACATTATGACTCTGCATTCAGTTTTGGTCAGCTGACACCTCAGATGATGAAGGATTCCTTAAGTCAGTTTTCCTCACTGAGGTTGTTCCTTCTCCCTCTCCCAGGCAGTGTGCTGTGACGATCACACCCACTGCTGCCCCAAGGACACCACCTGCGACACGGCCGCCGGTCGCTGTAACGACGGCATGCGCTCCGTGCCCTGGCTGGAGAAGGTGCCCTCTCTGACCCACCGCCCAAATAAAGAGGGGAACGTGCCATGTGACTCCACCCACTCCTGTCCCGATGGCACCACCTGCTGCAAGACTGCAGGAGGGGACTGGGCCTGCTGCCCCCTGCCTGAGGTACAGGCTGACATGGATATTTCCCCTTGGCTCTCCCAAACTCTCCATCCTGTTTCACATCGTAGGCTCAGCAAGGATGGATTTGTTCCAGAAGGGCACGTGGGCATCTGTCCAAGACATGCGTATTTGGAGTAGTAATGTCCAGAACTTTTCTGTGCAAATTCATGTTCCCAAGAGTCAGTCACTTCATGAAGATCATATCAGTTGTACCTGTTGAACAATACTGAGTACATTATGACTCTGCATTCAGTTTTGGTCATCTGACACCTCAGATGATGAAGGATTCCTTAGGTCAGTTTTCCTCACTGAGGTTGTTCCTTCTCCCTCTCCCAGGCAGTGTGCTGTGACGATCACACCCACTGCTGCCCCAAGGACACCACCTGCGACACGGCCGCCGGCACCTGTAACGACGGCATGCGCTCCGTGCCCTGGCTGGAGAAGGTGCCCTCTCTGACCCACCGCCCAAATAAAGAGGGGAACGTGCCATGTAACTCCACCCACGCCTGTCCCGATGGCACCACCTGCTGCAAGACTGCAGGAGGGGACTGGGCCTGCTGCCCCCTGCCTCAGGTACAGGCTGACATGGATATTACCCCCTGCCTCTCCCAAACTCTCCATCCTGTTTCACATCGTAGGCTCAGCCAGGATGGGTTTGTTCCAGAAGGGCACGTGGGCATCTTAGATCATCACAGTAATCGATTTCACAGCATGAATGCTTTATTTGTTTTGGCTCCCCTGTATGCAATTGCATTTGTGGCAAACACGCCTGCCACAGGCCACCGAAGTGGCTTTCCAAGGGGCCCTCCAGCACAGAGACACAGGGAGATGATGTTCAAACCGTCCACATTTATTTACGAGGTTGGCAAGATGTTACCGCCAAGGAGCAGATGTAAAACTGTCATGACAGAGGCTCCCCTTGTGTGGGTGGGGATGGCAGATTTAACCTGTGCGCACTGATTACCTCACTACGCACAGGTGCAGCCACTCCTGTTCCTGGGTCCAATTAGCCTGGCCAATTATCTAATTCTTAACCAATTATCCAATTGGCCAGGTCTAATTGGCTTGACCCAGGGCAGGTGTGGCTGCTTAAACCAGCCATCCCCACACCACAGCATAATTTTGGCCATTAAAATTCTCATTCATTACCTCCACCAAGGAGATTATGTAAAGACGTACATCTGTTTGTTCTTCCGTCTGTCCAAGACAGATGTACCTGGAGTAGTAATGTCTGGATTGCCAGGAAATTTGCTGTGCAAATTCATGTTCCCAAGAGTAAGACGTCTATTAATTTTAGTGACCCCATGACCTTTCTTTTAGTGCCACCATGAGGCCAAACCTTTGAATAATCATTGACATATCTCTAAAAGTATTGGCTTGATTTCCATGGAATTTGCTGTGCATCTTGATGGTCCCAAGGGGATGACAGTTATTGATTTTGATAACCCAATGGCATTTCCTGCTTTTCTTTTTTTTCACGTTCGCTTTTTAAAAAATTATTCTGACCTTCATGAAGATCATATCAGTTGTACCTGTTGAACAATACTGAGTACATTATGACTCTGCATTCAGTTTTGGTCATCTGACACCTCAGATGATGAAGGATTCCTTAGGTCAGTTTTCCTCACTGAGGTTGTTCCTTCTCCCTCTCCCAGGCAGTGTGCTGTGACGATCACACCCACTGCTGCCCCAAGGACACCACCTGCGACACGGCCGCCGGCACCTGTAACGACGGCATGCGCTCCGTGCCCTGGCTGGAGAAGGTGCCCTCTCTGACCCACCGCCCAAATAAAGAGGGGAACGTGCCATGTAACTCCACCCACGCCTGTCCCGATGGCACCACCTGCTGCAAGACTGCAGGAGGGGACTGGGCCTGCTGCCCCCTGCCTCAGGTACAGGCTGACATGGATATTACCCCCTGCCTCTCCCAAACTCTCCATCCTGTTTCACATCGTAGGCTCAGCCAGGATGGGTTTGTTCCAGAAGGGCACGTGGGCATCTTAGATCATCACAGTAATCGATTTCACAGCATGAATGCTTTATTTGTTTTGGCTCCCCTGTATGCAATTGCATTTGTGGCAAACACGCCTGCCACAGGCCACCGAAGTGGCTTTCCAAGGGGCCCTCCAGCACAGAGACACAGGGAGATGATGTTCAAACCGTCCACATTTATTTACGAGGTTGGCAAGATGTTACCGCCAAGGAGCAGATGTAAAACTGTCATGACAGAGGCTCCCCTTGTGTGGGTGGGGATGGCAGATTTAACCTGTGCGCACTGATTACCTCACTACGCACAGGTGCAGCCACTCCTGTTCCTGGGTCCAATTAGCCTGGCCAATTATCTAATTCTTAACCAATTATCCAATTGGCCAGGTCTAATTGGCTTGACCCAGGGCAGGTGTGGCTGCTTAAACCAGCCATCCCCACACCACAGCATAATTTTGGCCATTAAAATTCTCATTCATTACCTCCACCAAGGACATTATGTAAAGACGTCCATCTGTTTGTTCTTCCTTCTGTCCAAGACAGGCGTATCTGGAGTAGTAATGTCCAGAACTTTTCTGTGCAAATTCATGTTCCCAAGAGTCAGTCACTTCATGAAGATGATATCATTTGTACCTGTTGAACAATGCTGAGTACATTATGACTCTGCATTCAGTTTTGGTCAGCTGACACCTCAGATGATGAAGGATTCCTTAGGTCAGTTTTCCTCACTGAGGTTGTTCCTTCTCCCTCTCCCAGGCAGTGTGCTGTTACGATCACATCCACTGCTGCCCCAAGGACACCACCTGCGACACGGCCGCCGGCACCTGTAACGACGGCATGCGCTCCGTGCCCTGGCTGGAGAAGGTGCCCTCTCTGACCCACCGCCCAAATAAAGAGGGGAACGTGCCATGTGACTCCACCCACGCCTGTCCCGATGGCACCACCTGCTGCAAGACTGCAGGAGGGGACTGGGCCTGCTGCCCCCTGCCTGAGGTACAGGCTGACATGGATGTTACCCCCTGCCTCTCCCAAACTCTCCATCCTGTTTCACATCATAGGCTCAGCCAGGATGGGTTTGTTCCAGAAGGGCATGTGGGCATCTTAGATCATCACAATAATCGATTTCACAGCATGAATGCTTCATTTGTTTTGGCCCCCCTGTACGCAATTGCATTATTTTAGCCATTCAAATTCTCATTCATTACCTCCACCAAGGACATTATGTAAAGACGTCCATCTGTTTGTTCTTCCTTCTGTCCAAGACAGGCGTATCTGGAGTAGTAATGTCCAGAACTTTTCTGTGCAAATTCATGTTCCCAAGAGTCAGTCACTTCATGAAGATCATATCATTTGTACCTGTTGAACAATGCTGAGTACATTATGACTCTGCATTCAGTTTTGGTCAGCTGACACCTCAGATGATGAAGGATTCCTTAGGTCAGTTTTCCTCACTGAGGTTGTTCCTTCTCCCTCTCCCAGGCAGTGTGCTGTGACGATCACATCCACTGCTGCCCCAAGGACACCACCTGCGACACGGCCGCCGGTCGCTGTAACGACGGCATGCGCTCCGTGCCCTGGCTGGAGAAGGTGCCCTCTCTGACCCACCGCCCAAATAAAGAGGGGAACGTGCCATGTAACTCCACCCACGCCTGTCCCGATGGCACCACCTGCTGCAAGACTGCAGGAGGGGACTGGGCCTGCTGCCCCCTGCCTGAGGTACAGGCTGACATGGATATTTCCCCCTGGCTCTCCCAAACTCTCCATCCTGTTTCACATCATAGGCTCAGCAAGGATGGGTTTGTTTCCAGAGGAGCTCACAGGCAATTTATGTAATCATATCAGGGGTTTTAAGGTTATTTGTAACACACCGTAGATAATGAAGGACTTCTTTGGTCAGTTTTATTAGCTGAGGTCATTCTGCTTCCCTCTTCCCAACAGGCAGTGTGCTGTGACGATCACATCCACTGCTGCCCCAAGGGCACCACCTGCAATTTGGCCGCCAGCACCTGTGACGACGGCATGCGCTCCGTGCCCTGGCTGGAGAAGGTGCCGGCTCTCTCTCGCATGCACCGAGGGGCCAAAATGAGGGCCCCCCAGCTGCAGAAGGTCCCCTGCGACGCCACCGTCCGCTGTCCCGATAGCAACACCTGCTGTTTCATGAAGAGTCTCCGTCGATGGGGCTGCTGCCCTCTTCCTAACGTGAGCACCTGCAATAGGGACAGTCGTCCATTTTACAGTCCCCGCCTGCTTTTTTTCCCTCCATTTTAAATGGCCCATTTTCATTGCCTCCCACCCCCCTACCACCTGCACCCATCATCCTGCCAGTTAAAAGTACAACTTAAAATCTTTGTTTTGTCATCATCAAAGCAGTTTGGCAAGTGGAGCAATCTGCAGAAGTTGCAGGTACAATGAATCCATTTGGAGTAGTGTAGCAGTGTACCACTGTTTTGGATTAGGGATTTTTTCCCCAGTTTCTTGCTGAGTGGGCATGAGGTCTGTCCGTTCAAAAGCTACCGCATATGGTTGATTTTGGTTGGAAAAAGCAGACAAGCTTTTAGGGACTGAGGAGAATGAAGCAGACTCTGAACGGATACACGTCTGACAGCCTGTGTCCGTCCACGTTTGCAGCACGCAGGCCATTGTGACATCAGATGCAGTCTTGGCCTAAAATCTGATGACAGCAATTTCCGCTAAATTTTAAAGTCTTTTTTCTCTCTCTCTCTCCCTCTCTCTTTGACACTGTGTCACTCCCTTTCTCTCTCTGTCTCCCCCTCCCCCCCCCCCCCCCCCCCCCACCCCCCCTTCCCAGGCGGTGTGCTGTGCCGATGGGACATACTGCTGTCCCAGCGGCTACACCTGCGGCCCCACCGCCAGGTCCTGTTCCAGATCGGGAGAGCCTCGCTGGGACAGTCGCCTCTTCAGGAGGCGACTTTAATTCGCCTGTGATGCTGAGCCAATCCGACCCCAACGCCCTGCTCGCCACGGCGACGATCGATGCTACGCGACACGCCATTGGACATTCTCACCCACAACATACACTCCACAGCCATAAACCTACGCAACAGGGCATGGGAAATTGTCAATAATAATAATAATAATAATAATAACAGTGATGATGATAACAATCTATTTGTATATGTATGTTGTATCATTTTAAACAGGGTGCACACATTATGTCAGGAGTGTTACGAATGTATAAAGCAACTATAAATCAAAGTACTGCTTCGTAAAATGAAGGAAAAGGAGTATATGGAACATTTTAAATGTCAAAAATGAAGCTTAAAAAAGGCTTAGAAATGTACGAAAACTGGGTGTATTTTATTTTTTGCTACAAATCATATCAGCCTATCGGTAAATTTGAAATATATTATCTCTGAGATTACTGGATGAATCTTGAATGAAATTTTGGGAATATGGCACAGGTGCAATTTTGGCACGGGGGGGTGTTTTTAAAAATAAAAATGATTCCTGCTGATGTCAATTCTTTAGCCTAGTGTTTTGTTTCAGCAACAACATTGACCACTCTTATTGTTAAAATTAAAATGTCTTTGCAATGATACTTTCTAACACTTATTTTAAAATGCATATAGCAGGCATTTTTGAAGCCTTGAATTTGATTTCACGTCATCTCTTTCTCCTCACCCAGTCTATTCTTATTCTGAAATTTTTTTTTTCCTAACTTCTGAATTTCTTTTTTGTGGAGGCCATTTTTTCCTCTGAACACGGCGCTTATGTGGTGATTGCATTTGGCTGACGGAAAGATGGAGAAGGCAAAACACTGGTCACAGGGGCTCACTAAAGTGAAACGGACATTTCTTAGAAACGACTTTGCGCTGATAAGAACTAAAAACGAATGTGTACAAAAAAACGTGAGCCGTTTGTGATCCTCATGCCTGCGGTGGGTTTGTTAGGTTTGTATGTGTACTTGGAGACTCGTAGAGTCGCACAAATGGGTTGTTTCAGCTTGGGTCCTTTCTAGACCATTTTCTTAGCATTAAATACTCAGGTCCGAGCGGTTTGGAGCTGAGTGTGATGCAGTCGGAATGAGGATCAGTGCCTCCAAGTCTTTGAGGTCGTGAGCTATGAGTAGTGACCGAAAGAGTGAGATCCCAAATACAAGCAGCCGAAACGGGGTTCCTCCGTAGGGTCGCAGGGCTTACTCTCCTCGGTAGGGTGAGGAGCTCAGCTGTCCGGGAGGACCTCAGAGTAGAACCGCTGCTCCTCTGCATTGAAAGAAGTCGGTTGAGGTGGTTCGGGCATCTGATAGGGACGCCTCCTGGGCGCCTCCCTCTGGAGGTGTTCCGGGCTCGGCCACCGGGGAGAAGACCCAGGGGTAGACCCAGGACACGCTGGAGGGATTATATCCAAAGGCTGGCCTGGGATCGCCTGGCGATCGCCTGGGGATCCAGAGGGACGTCTGGGCTGCTCTGCTCGCCCCTTTGCCACCGCGACCCTGACCTGGATTAAGCGGTTTAGAGAATGGATGGATTGATGGATACTCAAGTCCTGAAATAACCACTGTTACATATTTCAGCGAGCACATTATTAATTACGTTAGGATAGGATTCATACTGCGGGTGTGGCAGCAAAGGAATGGGGTCTGAATGGGGTTGTGGAGAGACGTTTGATTGCACACCGCACAAAAGAGATTTGAATGGGGGGGGGGGGGGGGGGGAGTTCAGAGTAGAGCGGGACCCAGCTGCCGCGGCACTGGCACGTGCCCCAGAGCACACACCCCAGTCACATTATTCTGTGCCCCAGTAATATGATCGTGAAAAACAGCGACCGCTGTCACCTGTCAAGCAAGCAGTTCGATAACTAAGCGGGAAAGAAAATTCTGTCAGCTGTCAACCACGGGCGCTTGTGAGTGCGAGGCTGTGAAGGAATGCAAGGCCGTTTTACGGGTGCGGCAACGTGACTTTCGGGGATGAGAGCACTGGACCATGCGACCTGTGTTTCAGTAGAGCTTTTAAGTCAAGCAACGTCCCTGCTTGGCAGCATTCTTAACCGGTGCTTCGGGTTAATTTCCGTTGTTTATTTGATTTGTAGACATACACTGAAGAGTCACAGCTGAGAAACGTTTGTGTGTGTGTGGGCGGCGGCAACAGCAGCAGCAGCAACCTCTCTGTTGTGAATGGTCCCTATTCAAACTGGTCCCGCTGGGGAGAAAGGAGTAGGCTCACCAACCTGCCTCAGTGATCTCGCTCCAGACCAGGGCTGCCCAGGTTTTCATTTCAACCCTAATTTACGCACCTGATTCTACTAATTAGCAGCTCTAGTGAGAGACCTTTAGCTGTTGACTGAGGAGTGCTTTGTTAGGGTTGGATTGAAAACCTACAGGACGGTAGCTCTCTAGCTGTTGAATGAGGTGTGCTTCATCAGGGTTGGAATAAAAACCTACAGGACAGTAGATCTCTTGCTGTTGAGTGAGGTGTGGCTTTGTTAGGGTCAGATTGAAAATCTACAAGATGGTAGATCTCCAGGAACAGGGTTGGGCAGCCCTGCACTGGAGCTATATAGTCTCATTGCCTCAGTGATGTCACTCTAGAGCCAGAATCTTACACCCTGGTGGTCCCGGTTGTTCTTCTTGGCTAGGAACTGCTGCTTCTCCTTGGACCTCTCCTGCTGGGTCTCCAGCTCGCCATCTTTCTGGCTGATGGTTCTGGGCCCCTGGTCACTGCTCCTGGGGGCCCAGTTATTCTGGGAGGGGGAAGGGCAGATGAGAGACATATTTAATGTTCCACAGGTCAATCCATTCAGCGTTGTGGGAAATGAAAATTGAATGACGGAGAGAAATATAGGTATGACAGTAACTTTATTATTTGCCAATAAGTTCTCAGGTGAGTTGATGCTACACTTAACTATGTAAGCCATCAGTCACCTCGATGAATGCGGAAAGAGGCAAGTAGCCAAATGCAGAGGTGTGGTTCTCAACAGACGATGGGTGGAGCTCAATCAGGGGGGTGTCGGCACCTCTCTTAGGTCTATTACAACTTCTAGCATAAAATGGATCCTGGATGAGGTCTTCCGCTCCTTCAGGATCTGCTCCATTTGATGTGAGTGCCTGTCCATATGGCACTGCATACACAGAGAAGAGAGGGACAGTCAGTGTGTGTGTGGGTGTGCATGCATGTATGTCTGTGGGTGTGTGTACATTTGTTTTCCAAGAGATATGGCCTTGCTCTGCAGTACCTTGGCTTTAACGCAGTCCAATGGTGGTCAGCAGGCAGCACAGACACTCGAGTGCCTCCTCCCACTGGCTGTCCAGCAGAGCGGTAATACATCGGTGCATGAAGTGCCCCTCAGCCATCTCCAGGTTGTGCAGCTCGACCCACTGTGTAATCGAGTGAGCGCTGGCGGTAGGCGGGGCCAGTAGCCTCAGGCTCCGCCTCTAGGCGCTCATTGGTCAGATCAAACGTCCGTCCAGCAGCTATTCAGAATGGCCAGCCAGAAGTTAAGAGTCACTTCCAGGCAGTCGTTGATCTTCAGGTGACTTGGTTTGACATGGTTTTCTGCTTCTGGTGTAGGAGAATTTTGAGACTTCCCATGATTGTGATGAAGTCACATGTTAAAGTTTTTGTTGTTAAAGGGTATTCCTGTCAATGTTGATCAGACTGTTTCCTCCAAACTCTCAATGCTTCATGATAAAAATTATATACACTCATATATCACATGTATAACTATATACTAATATAATCAATATGTAATCCAATAACTCTATATCAGTAGTTGCAGCAAAGCTTATGGAAACGCAAGAAACCACAGTATACACTGTAGAAAAAAAAAAAAGGCAAACGCAGAAGGCTTAAAAAAACCATACTTACTCAGCAGAAAATTAGTGCCAAATAGATATGCTAGAAAACTAATACTTTACAGTGACCCATGTGTAACCTGAATAAAGTAAAAAAGGTACAGGAGGCTATAACTCTATGAACTTGTATGTGTAATGGAAAAATACAGAAAGCAATGACGTGGTGTATGCGTAAGTGGGAAAGTACAAAGTAAGGGAAAATTGGGGTACCTGTCCACTGATGAAGATTAATTAAGAACATCAATAGACTAATTAAAGACATCAATAGAACTAAAACTCAGTTTTGGGGCACCTGTCCACTATGATAAGAATAGTTACTGATACATTAAGAACATCATAAGGACCGAAAATCATCTTTATGCCAAAAGGTCAAAGTTGACCCACGAACAGGAAAGTGAAACTCCTTACTGTGCCAGAAAAGACCAGATGGCTGATATTTTTAGAAATGTGTTAAAGGGGGGTTGTGGGCACAAATTGTGTATAAAATGTATGCAAAACTGACAATCGAGGTTCAATTCTGCTGAATTGATCCGGCTTTGTGCACTTGTGCAATAAAGTCTAAACTTTCTGAAGAGCTTGCTGCTGTTGTGTCTTTTCCCTCCTGAAATTGTTTTCTACAGATTGGCGATTGGCGTGGAACTCTGTCGTTTCCTAGACACGACATTTGGGGGCTCGTCCGGGATACGAAAAAGGTACCATCCTTTCGTAAAACCAACCCGGACACTAACACCGAAAATTGAGTGAAAGAAAAGCAGCGAGCTCTTCAGAAACGTGCGCTACGAACCGTGAGTGAATTGAGTGTGGTGTAAGAACAGGACAATATATGTTTTTTTGTTTGTTGCAAAATGTGCTGAAACTAGGATAAGTGTTTAAATGCATTGTGGCTGCTGAAGGTTTTCGCTATTACTGTTTTTGTGTTGCAAAGTGGGCTGGAACTAGGAAATAGTGTTTAAGTACATTTTTGCTGCTGAAGGTTTTCACTGTTGCTGTTGTTTTATAAAAAAGAGGTGCCAGAGACTTGGGAGGAGAGAAACCCAAAAAAGGCCACCTGCAAGAGCTCTGGTAAAAGCGTGTTTGGGAAAAACACTGTCCTCTGAGGTATAAAGTAAGAAAAAAGTATTGTTGGTAAGGTAAAATATTGTTCAACTGTGTTTATGCTTAGATTAGATGCTTGTGCTTGCGCAGAACTAACGTTGTATTGAGGAAAAAATTGTGATTTATGTGTAGGTGCAACTATAAAGGAAAATAAGTAAAGAAACGTGAAGTGTGTAGAAAGTATAAAAAAGGGGAAAATAAAGGTTAAATATATAATAAAATCTTCAAATAGGGAAATAGGATAAAAGTATTAAAATAACCATAAAATAATGGAAAAAGGAGAGAGAACGCCGGTTGAAATAATCACAGGAAAATATCCTAATTGTAAAAAGGAGATAGAACATATATCAGGAAAATGGGAAAAAAGAACTAAAAGAATGGCGACAAAATGGCCTAAAGAGGGCACGTTTGATGTAGAAATATGCGATCAGATGGGAGGGGTAATAGCAAATTATAGAACAGGAGACAAGTCAGAAAAAAGAAAGCGAAAAAGAGAACAGGAAAAAAGAATTTTAGGATGGTTTAGGTCCGCTTCCCTAGAAAAATATGTAGGAATGAGTGGGGGTCGCAGTGAAGAAATGACCCCCCCTCCGTATACCCCGCAGTCATCAGGACATGCGGAAATAAAAGAGAAGGGCGTGTACCCAATAGGCCCGGTAACATCTGCAGTAACTGTGTGTCCAGTAGTAAAAATACAGGTTCAGATACAAGGGTGGGTAGAACATGAGGAAAGTGAGGAACAGCTCGGGATAGAGAGAGCGCGGCTTGAGGAAGAAAAGGGAAAAATAGAAAAAAGGGTAACAGAGCTAAGGAGAGAATACAAGGAAGTGGAGGAGTTAGAAGAGCTGTTAAAAGAAAAATATAACCAGTATGATGAATACCATAGCCGGTTAATAAAAAAGGCAAAGGAGATAAGAGACACTGAGAAAAAACAGCAAACGTCTAAAATATGCCAAAAGCCTGAACAGGTGGGGCCAAAAAGGGACGGGGAAACACATAAAAAATGCGAAACTGCGGGGTGGGGAAATGTTAGATGGGAAAAGCTCCCGTATAACACGTGGGAAGAGCTGAAGCCAAAAATTACCAAGAGAACAGAGTCCCGAGAAAAACATAAGCCATATTTGACGAAAGACATTATAAATAGAAAGCAAATCGCCCAAGCAGAATATAAATACAATAAAGGGGAGGAGGAATTCTCCCCAGCAGAAAAAAGTGAGGCGAGCGACAATGAGGCATGCCAGACAAACAATAGTGAGGCAGAAGAGTCAGACGGGGGAGAGGGGCCTGCACAGGTGGGAGGAGATTTAGCTGGGCGATATCAAAACACAAGAGAAAGGCCGCCAACCCGGTGTAACCCAGCAGCAGAAGGATATAGCCATACTGCTAGTAAACCCAATACTATAGCACCATTGTTGATTAAGGAAGAGGGTGTACCCCGATACATTCCCTGGTCCACCCAAGATATGCATAATGTAATAACCAATCTCCCTGATTTGCAGAATGGAGCAAGCCACTGGATCAGGGTGCTGGAGGAGGAGACGACAGGCCGGATCCTGGCTGTGGGGGACCTGAAGGCTCTCCTGGGAAAGGTTGTGGGGATGGAAACAATGCTGGACATATTTGAGCAGGCTGGCTTTGACAGAAACCATGCGCAGTCTCCAGCAGTGGACGGTGGGCCGTTTGATAACGTGCGTGGGGTTGTTTGGACTGCTCTGCGAGCCCTGTATCCCGCACGACTGGACATGGCGGCCTTAACGGGACCGCCGTTAAAAGACAATGAACCACTGGCGACATACATCCACATGCAGTTGCGCAGGTGGAGATTGTTTACTAAAAGGGACGTACGGGCAGATCCCATAATGACCACCCTATTCCGCAAAGCCATCCAGGAGGGGATGTCACCGGAAGTGGGGCGCCGCCTCGATGAGGTGGTGGGACTGAACACCATGACACACAGAGAATTTGTGGATCACGTGGTGCACGCTGTGGACAGGCAGCGGGAAGAAGGGAAAAAGCTGGAAGATCAAACAAAAGACATTCAAAGGAAGCTACTGCAGTTGCAGCTGGAGGAGCTGAGAGCCAAAGAAAAAGAGGCAGAAAAAGTGGCATCTGTGAAAATACAGTATATGGACAATGAATTCTTTAACTTCGAAGCCACCCCCCCGCCTGAACCATGGAGCAGCCGGATGGTGCCCCGGCCGACGGTGGTCTACGACTTCTCCGGCATCCCTCACCCAGTGGCCATGCAAGGTAATATGAAAGGGGGGGGCACCCAACCGGGTGGGTATCAAAGGGGGGGAGGGCCAGGGAATGGTGGTCAAAATAATCAGTGGAAAGGGCAGCTGAATCAGAATAACAACATGCAGAATAGAAATTGGAACCAGCAGAGTTTTCCTAATCAACAGAGACAGGGCCCCATATTTTGCTATGGATGTGGTCAGGAGGGGCACATAAAAAGATGGTGTCCAAACACCCAAAGGATGTACCCAGGTAACCAGGGGACCTGGGTATCTAATCAGCCTCAGCAATTGCAGGGTTACCCCAACTTGGCCCCACCTCCCCAGGCTAGGCCCCCATATCAGAGTATGGAACCTGTAAATTACCAAGGTGCCCAATAGGGGTGCCCAGAGAACCCAGGCAGAGTAGGGCAGCATGCAATGAGAACCAACGGGCCAGAACAAGAGCCTATAATAAATGTACAAATCGGAGAAAAAATTGTCCCTATGATGATAGATACTGGAGCAACATGTACATGCATTAAGAAAGAATATGCTTTACATCTGCCACTGTCGGGAGAAGTTATTCAAACAATAGGGTTCTCTGGGAAAACAATGTTAAGCCCGACCACAAAACCGGCATTAATAAAAATAGGCGCAAAAGAAGCAAAATTAGAGGCCGTAATAGGGGATATTAAGACACAAGTAAAAGACCAAGTGTGGTACCGTGGGAAGAGAAATCTCAAAAGTGTGGTGTTGCAATATGTTGATGACTTATTACTATGTGCAGATACAAAAGAACAGTACATAAGGGGGGCAAAAGGGGGGACACAAGGTGTCCAGGAAGAAGCTGCAGCTCTGCTCTCAGAAGACGGGGAGAGCGGAGGGACTGTGGGCGCTGACACCAGCCAAGGGAGCAACAGCACCAACAGTGCCCCTGCGGGTCCAGTACGAGAATCGCAGGCCGGCTTTCCAGTGGAGTGACGCGCAGACCGCGTACTCTGGATTGGAAGATATACCAGGAACTTACCACCTATGAGGACTGCAGCAACACATCGTGCTAAGAATCAACGTGTTAAGAAATTGTGTATAATAACTTTGTTGGGTCACTTAGAATAATATATACAGCTTTGATATGTATAATCAATTTTTTGCGACTAGAGAGAGTGTTGGAGGAACCATGGGAACAACGTTACATTGAGGAATCTGATACATTTGGATGCTGCTATGGCAGCAGGGGATGCGCAGGCACCCAACATAATATACAGGGGTGGTGCACACCCGACACTGTCTGACGCTGAGAATAAGAACACAGCGAGGGGTGTTTTTCGGGGCCATGAGGTTTGACCCCGAAAGGGGGGAATGTAGGAGAATTTTGAGACTTCCCATGATTGTGATGAAGTCACATGTTAAAGTTTTTGTTGTTAAAGGGTATTCCTGTCAATGTTGATCAGACTGTTTCCTCCAAACTCTCAATGCTTCATGATAAAAATTATATACACTCATATATCACATGTATAACTATATACTAATATAATCAATATGTAATCCAATAACTCTATATCAGTAGTTGCAGCAAAGCTTATGGAAACGCAAGAAACCACAGTATACACTGTAGAAAAAAAAAAAAGGCAAACGCAGAAGGCTTAAAAAAACCATACTTACTCAGCAGAAAATTAGTGCCAAATAGATATGCTAGAAAACTAATACTTTACAGTGACCCATGTGTAACCTGAATAAAGTAAAAAAGGTACAGGAGGCTATAACTCTATGAACTTGTATGTGTAATGGAAAAATACAGAAAGCAATGACGTGGTGTATGCGTAAGTGGGAAAGTACAAAGTAAGGGAAAATTGGGGTACCTGTCCACTGATGAAGATTAATTAAGAACATCAATAGACTAATTAAAGACATCAATAGAACTAAAACTCAGTTTTGGGGCACCTGTCCACTATGATAAGAATAGTTACTGATACATTAAGAACATCATAAGGACCGAAAATCATCTTTATGCCAAAAAGGTCAAAGTTGACCCACGAACAGGAAAGTGAAACTCCTTACTGTGCCAGAAAAGACCAGATGGCTGATATTTTTAGAAATGTGTTAAAGGGGGGTTGTGGGCACAAATTGTGTATAAAATGTATGCAAAACTGACAATCGAGGTTCAATTCTGCTGAATTGATCCGGCTTTGTGCACTTGTGCAATAAAGTCTAAACTTTCTGAAGAGCTTGCTGCTGTTGTGTCTTTTCCCTCCTGAAATTGTTTTCTACAGATTGGCGATTGGCGTGGAACTCTGTCGTTTCCTAGACACGACACTGGTTGTCCTGGACAAAGAACAAACAACATCAGTACAACGCACAGTACAGACATTTTTATTTGCAGTTTTAACAGTGTGGGCAGTCTATCAAGATAAAAGTAGACTTTTGAACTATGCATAATCAATTTAAAAATAGAAAACGCAAGAATTCCCCAGTTAATCACCATATTTTACTAATGAAATGTAAATGTTTTTTTTTTATTAAACATGCTTGGATATTTAAGCTCAGATCTTTTAAGTCCACAAAACGGTAAATCATAAAAAAAGAGCATTATTATTATTATTATTATTATTATTGTTACATTCTTTTTTTAATGCTCGTTCACTCTTTTCTTGCAGTGAGTTTACATTTTACCATTTACAATTTAAGTCTAGCCCACTGCCATAGAAATTTTCTATTCTGAATTTTATGTGAATTAAAGAAAGAGGAAAACAACAGCTGCAATTATTATGCATGTTTTTAAAATGAAATAATATTTATAAGCGTCGTACCGCTAAATGATGCAAATGTACAGCCAAGGCGACCTAAACAAAAATTCAAGCAAACACAAGAGCTAGAGAGATTTGTTTCAGCAAAAAGCACTCGACCAACTCGCTGAAGCTTAGATTGACCAATTAACGATGCAGTAATCACTTCCAATAACTGCATCGTTAATTAGTGTTTAACTAAATTTCAATCGCTTTCGTCTTTCTGTCAGTTAAAGTCCTGGGTTTTAATATCTATGGCACAGTCGAGGTCCAAATTTATCTTTATCGATGGTCTCTATGGTGTGGCATACTGTGAAGGAACTGACGTCACTTGTATTCGGCCTGAAAGATCACGTGATAACTTTGTACTTCCTTTCCTGGAAGCGGCGGCCATTGAGCATCAGAAGTGAGTACAGTTCTAGCCACACAATCTTTCGCCATCGTCGAAAGTACGAATAAACACAGTACTGTTTGTGTTCCCAATCTGTACAATAAGTATCCAGTATCAAACTAGACTCAGTAGTGTGTGTGTGTTGTTGTAATTTGGGGGAAAATGCCTAAATGAAAGAGACGTGTCATCTGAGCATAAACATGGCAGCTCATGTCCGCACAGTAACGTTATTTCCTCTAAAAAAATATGTGATAGATCTTAAGGTAGCGGTGGACTGTTTCATATTAAAGTTACATGCGGGTGAAAATATTTTATATCTCGCTAGCTGCAGTGTAGAATAACTCGCTGTAAGAATGCTAATTTCGCGAATGTCGTATCTTTCCAAAACCAGCAGTCCTGACTGGAGAAACAGGCTAGCTCTGACTGAACGAACAGCTTCGTGGCAGTCATTAGTTGATCATCTCACAAATAATGTACATGTAAAGTGATTGATCTAAGGCGTTACTTGTTAAACGATGTTCATTGTGGTTAGGTTATGAACTGTGGGTCTCCAGAACGCAGTTGTATGTGTATGTATTAGACGACCCTCCAGTTCTAAAAACCTTTTTTATGGAATTGACAGAGCAGCATTACCTGGTCAGTATTGTGAGTGCTTGTCTGTTTTGTGTGAATAGAAATGGGCAAGTTCATGAAACCTGGGAAGGTGGTGATGGTCCTGGCTGGACGCTACGCTGGACGCAAGGCCGTCATCGTCAAGGTAAAGAAACAAACTTTGGGTCTGCATGTTACTTCTAAAGCCCAGTTCAGACCAAAGATTCACGACGGGACAAGCTGCAACTGGCGACTCTGTGCAACATTCTAAAACTTGTCATCTGGGATTAGAGAAGTTAAATCAGCTGCACCTGTATCTGCCATTTTGAGACAGGTAGCACCTCCACTTCTCCTCCTCCTCTCTGCAGCGTTCTGAAACTGTTTAGTCTCGTCGCAAATCTTTGGTCTCAGCTGGAGCTTAAGGATTCTGTTGTGGGCATTTTAGCACCTGACGACAGGATGTGACACACCGTCTGTACCGCTTGTGCTGTCCCCCCCCCCCCCCCCCCCCCCCTTGTAGAACATTGACGACGGGACGTCCGACCGCCCTTACAGCCACGCCCTGGTGTCAGGCATCGACCGCTACCCCCGCAAGGTAACCACCACCATGGGCAAGAAGAAGGTCGCCAAGAGGTCCAAGATCAAGGCCTTCGTCAAGGTCTACAACTACAACCACCTCATGCCCACCAGGTCCGTGAATTTCTGCACCATCAGGCAATGTGGGACATAATTGGGGGTGGAGGGGGTGAAGGGGGGGGTCCAGAATAAAAGGGCCGGTGTGGGTGCAGGTTTTTATTTTAGCCCAACATTTTGACACCTGATTCTGCTTATCCAGGGTCTTGATTGAAGGCCAGATTAGTTGGTTTAATTACGTGTTGTAGTGCTGGGCTAAAACTAAAACCTGCACCCACACCGGCCCTTTTCGGATAAGATTTGGGGCTCCTGCTTTAGAGCCAGCTCAGTACACACACACACACACACACACACACACGCTTCATAATCTGCATGCCAGGCTGTCACGAAGGATAAACGTGCAACGGAATCCCGATTAAAGTGCATGATCCAGGTTTGTGTTCAGCCCTGTGATTAACGGGAAAATCGGGAAAGAAAAGGGAGTGTCCACCTCCAGAGTCTGTAATACCTGAAATCTCAGGAAACGCCTGGTTCTCCAGTCGAGTCTGCCAATGTTACTGGTGCACTGCAGGCCTCCAGGCTAACTTCTTCAGTTGGTGGGAGTGACTTTTTCCTGTTACTGGCACCAGCACAAAATTTGGCCGCACCCAAAAACTTGCCACAGCTCCTCTCACCATATAATAATAATAATAAACTTTATTTATATAGCACCTTTCATATCATAAAATGCAGCTCAAAGTGCTTTACAAAAGAAACAATAGAAATCAGTTCCACAGGTATTAAGATAAAAATATAAATAAAATAAATTGCTAATGATAATAGCAGAAATGACGTAAATTAAAAATAATATAAAAATAAAGAAAAATACCACCAGGGTATATAACTCTCGCCCTTTTTTCATTGGCGATTTAGTCACAGCACATGCATATGAAAGCAGGAATAACTGTTAAAGCTCGTCTGATTGGTGCTCACGGGCTCAGGAGGCGCCAGGCACTGTAGGCCGAACGCAAGTAGATTATTCCTGAAAAAGAGTATTGTATGCTAAGTTTTACGTACTCTTAGCTACTGTCTGTGATGGCATGATCTGACATTGATTTAGCCTACGGCGTGCAATGTGTGGCCTATTAGTCCCAGATTTTCACTCAGAAATGCTGTCTATCGCTGCTAAGAGGTTACAGGAGGGAGAGCTCACTCACACACTCAGTCACTCACTCACTCACTCACTCACTCACTCACTCAGTCACTCACTCACTCACTCACTCACTCACTCACTCACTCACTCACACACTCAGTCACTCACTCACTCACTCACTCACTCACACACTCGCACACTCAGTCACTCACTCACTCACTCACACACTCAGTCACTCACTCACTCACTCACACGCGCGCAGCAGCAGAGGCATAAATCAAATGTCAATCAGGCCAGCTAGTTTCCAACCGCATTGGCACAAACAGTAATAATGTTGAGTGACACGAGCTGATTTATTCACATGCATATGCACTCTGGTGCCCTTTCGTATATTTTTTTTGCCAACAGGTTGTCTCCCACGACCAGTAGAAGTCTTGAAATCATTCTTGATCAGCTTGTTGAATCTTGCACACCTAGCTCGTTTATTTAAATTGAAACGGTTGTAGCTTCAGACAAACTTGCACTGACGTCTGTATGCCAGTGATGTAGGTCCACAAAAATGCGTGTCAGAAGAAAGAAATTTCCGTTCAATTGAAATTGTGCCGATGGAAATGAGCCACACTGGTGATGTAGCTTGTGAACGCGTTTAACAATGACCCCATCTTTGATAAACTGCTTTTGTTCAGTCTGTTCGCACGAGAGCTCAGTAGTGCACAGAAGGCACAGTACTTTGTGGGCCTGTTTGTGTTTTACTGGCGTGCGTTTCAGAAATGAACTGTCACAGGTGAACATCAAGTACAAGCCCTGCACACGCTACAACATCAATAGCTGGCTCTTCTGAAATGAATCGAGCTTAAATTGCATGGGGGATGTCTAAACTGTTCATGTCAACATATCCTTATTTTGATCCCATTTCTCAAATGTGCACACACACACACACACACATATATACACATGGAAATAGAAAATTGTCTTATCAGATACAAATACAATACAAATAGGGGCGACATAGCTCAGGAGGTAAGAGCGGTTGTCTGGCAGTCGGAGGGTTGCCGGTTCGATCCCCCGCCCTGGGTGTGTCGAAGTGTCCCTGAGCAAGACACCTAACCCCTAACTGCTCTGGTGATTGAGAGGCATCAATTGTAAAGCGCTTTGGATAAAAGCGCTATATAAATGCAGTCCATTTACTATTTACCAAATAAAATGGAGAAAAAAATTATTAAAAAAAAATAATAATAATAATGAATTAATATGCCCTTGTGTGTTTCCCCCCCCCCATTCAGATACTCTGTTGACATCCCTCTGGACAAAACCATCGTCAACAAGGACGTGTTCAGGGACCCCGCCCTGAAGCGTAAAGCCAGGCGGGAAGCCAAGATCAAGTTCGAGGAGAGGTGAGAACAAGCGTTCTGATTGGCTGCTGTGGCTCGTTTGGATTCCGGCTTCGAGTCGCACGTGATTCAAGGCGGTGGTAACCAACCCTGTTCCTGGAGACCTACCGTCCTCTGTTAGGGTCTCACTCCAACTGTAACAAAGCACACCTCACTCAACAGCTAGAGATCTACCATCCTGTAGGTTTTCACTCCAACCCTAACAAAGCACACCTCATTCAACAGCTAGATATCTACCGTCCTGTGGGTTTTCACTCCAACCCTAACAAAGCACACCTCATTCAACAGCTAGATATCTACCGTCCTGTAGGTTTTCACTCCAACCCTAACAAAGCACACCTCACTCAACAGCTAGAGATATACCGTCCTGTAGGTTTTCACTCCAACCCTAACAAAGCACACCTCACTCAACAGCTAGAGATCTACCGTCCTGTAGGTTTTCACTCCAACCCTAACAAAGCACACCTCATTCAACAGCTAGAGATCTACCATCCTGTAGGTTTTCACTCCAACCCTAACAAAGCACACCTCACTCAACAGCTAGAGATCTACCGTCCTGTAGGTTTTCACTCCAACCCTAACAAAGCACACCTCATTCAACAGCTAGATATCTACCGTCCTGTAGGTTTTCACTCCAACCCTAACAAAGCACACCTCACTCAACAGCTAGAGATATACCGTCCTGTAGGTTTTCACTCCAACCCTAACAAAGCACACCTCACTCAACAGCTAGAGATCTACCGTCCTGTAGGTTTTCACTCCAACCCTAACAAAGCACACCTCACTCAACAGCTAGAGATCTACCGTCCTGTAGGTTTCCACTCCAACCCTAACAAAGCACACCTTATTCAACAGCTAGAGATCTACCATCCTGTAGGTTTTCACTCCAACCCTAACAAAGCACACCTCATTCAACAGCTAGAGATTTTGTTGAACTGCGAATTAGTAGTGTCAGGTGCCAAATTATGTTTAAGATGAAATCCTATGAGATGGTAGATCTCCAGGTTGGTTACCACTGTTCTATGTCACATACAAGTCTAAAATTGTACGCAAAATAATCACTGATACCTGAAATTGCCTGAAACAGTCTTTTTTAGCCTTGTTTCTGCACGTGATTAGCTTGTTTCCTTGACAATGTTCTGATCTTTTCACAGGTACAAGACAGGCAAGAACAAATGGTTCTTCCAGAAGCTCCGATTCTAAACTTCATGCATCTCTTTCATTAATAAATGTGCAAAATCCATCTCCTGGTCTCTTATGGGTCTTGATTTATTCTTGTTTTTATTTTTTAGTGGGGTTTTAAATGTGTTCTGAAGCCAAAATGTGACACTAGTGGTCACAGTTGTCACATACATTTTGAGTTGTGTACATGAGGTAGGCCTGGTCGGTCCCCCACCACAAGCAGATTCACCTTTGGTTACACATACTGAGACATTGCCCGTGAATTTAAATAATTTAGTTTATCATTAGAAAAGCCTGTGGTAAATGCCAAATGTGCCACCTCATTTTCTGAACTGCCTATGAATCTGACTGCCCAAAAGGACTGCAACTAATATTGAATGTTTCTCCAAATGCTAATTCTTTTACACTGCGTAAGAATTTGTTTAACACGTGTACAATTTGTGTAGGACCTCGCTTTGCACGGCCCTTAACCGATTAAGAGAATCGGGTTTAAAATGTAGGTTTTCTTCCAACGCGCATTTGCAATTATGCATTAATGAATCATTGCATTTATATAGCACTTTTCCGAACGCTCAAAGTGCTTTACAGTGATGAGTGGGAACTCCGCTCTCCCACCAATGAAATTAAACCCAAATGTTAGTGTATTGTCTAAGTGTTGGCGGAACAGTACATTGTCATCGTCGTTGTTGTGAACCAACCTGCCAATCGTTAATCCTGGTATCGCTTTCATTTTTTGTTGTTCGTGTCAGCGTTTGCGCAACTTGTGATTAATTTAGACTTTTCATAACCCAGAGCAAATTTAATCTTCCAGTATTTTAGACCAGAGCCCCCAATCAAAAATAAAGCCGTTGGCCGCGACGACCGGACGGTTTGTTTGTTACAAACGTTTCTGTGTTGAGCGCTGTCGGCCACCTTGTGTTTACGAAGTAAACCGAAAGCAGTTGGCACACTCGGCAAAGCTTTTCACAGGTGAGTTGGCGGAAAATATATTGATTTCCTTTGATTTTTACTTGTAGGATGTCGATGTTTTCCCACCAGTTTATTTATCGTGAACATCTAGACCGTTTTAATGCTGTATTGGATTACATCTGATCAATTCAGAAGTATCAACGATGCGTTTGATTAGGCTAAAACGTGGTTAATTGACTTGTCCGGATACAGTTACATTTTGTAAAAGAAACCCTGACTAAACTATTAAGTCAACTTAATTGTATCTCTTATTCTATTTTTATTGGACCAACTGTAGGCTAATGCTGCATAGTACTACCACAACTGTACTATTAATCAGGATCGCAATTTCAGTTCAAGTAAGAGTCTTCTTCGTGCAGGAAATATGAAACTATCTTTATCTTTTGTCATGACGAAATGGCATGCATTCTTGACTATCGACGAGGGACTTGTGCTACCTCAGACGTTAATCATAATCACGGTTATTCCCGTGGTTTCTACTCTACCCAGTTTTGTCTACTGTGTTTTCTTGATATTTGTTACGGGTATGGCGTCATTTGGATCGGGGAAAGCCTTTTAAAAAATAAATAAAACGTATTATTGTGAAAATAAAAAGAAAACCGAATAAAAATTCGGTCTATTTTAAAAACGAAGAAGCGCTGCAGTTATTTCGCTTTGAGAATAATTAACACAAGTCATGCATTAAGACTGAGAAAGTATGAGAAGCGCAAGAGCGATGGCACCTTGATTGTGCGCCGCGCAGTGCTGCCTAATCTAAGTGGTCGTTTTCCGATTGAATCTGTCCTTTCCACCCGTAGACTCCTCTCCGCCCACGGATGTCTTCTGACGAGGTAAAAGGAACCCCTTTCGCGCGTTTGGTTTATACTTGACGAGGTACCTTTAATGATTTTAAGTAGGCTACATAGTGCAGGCATGTCGTCACATTGACTTCAGTGTCTTATTTGCTTGTCAGGATTTTTCCCTAGTGTCCGAGAAGGGCGAAGAGTCGCCCGTCTTTGCCATGGAAGCGGCCAAGATGGAGATTGAAAAGTGCAAGGTGTGTTGCAACAGATTTTTTTTGAGTCCTTCTTGAACTCGGCGCCAGGAAGGAACGAAAGACAGAATCGAGGCTCGGGTATAGACAGAAAGTCGTTATTTTGCTCTGTGTGTGTGTGTGTGTGTGTGTGTGTGTGTGCGCGCAGGTGACCTATGACATGATGGTGACTGATCAGCGGGACCTCACGAAAGCCAGGGACGAGCAGCTGCACCTGACCGAGGAGTACGAGAAGCGCATCGCCAAACTGGGGCAGACTATGGAGGCCGAAGAGCAGGATCGAGCCCAGAGGGTGGAGGACGGAAAGGTTAGGCTTGGATAAGCAGAGGTAGAGGTAGAGGTAGAGGTAGAGGCACCGGCACCGCAGTCTCCCAAAATCAATGCTTACAAGTTTCCCCTGAGGTCTTTGTATCTCCTGCCAGGTAAGGAATGGAAGAGCAGACGTCGATGAGGAGTAAGGGGGTGGTTTATTATAATTTTTTTGTCGTCGTTATTTACACGGTGATGGGTGGAGAGTTTGTGAGAAGGCAAAAGCATGAACCTGCTGGGTGTTGGTGTAGCGGGTGTAGCTCGGCTAGTTGGCAAAGCACGGGAAAGGGAAGGCCTTGTAGCAGGTTACCGTGACAACACTCTCTGGCGACGCTGACCGGTAACGTGGTTTCCCGTGAAATCTTTGGACGAGTGAGAGAGCTTGGGTTCGTTGCATAGGGACCAAACCTCGGTCTCCCACTACACAGTAGTCCCACTGCATCAACAGTCGGGCCAGTTTGCCCGGTGGGATGCCCTAATGCTCGAATGTTCATTCTCACGATAGCACCTTGACCGGTGTGGCCATTGCGATATTACATTTATTTACCATCGTTGCCATTGGGCTTTACACTAATTCATTGTTGCAAAATGATTCTTGACATCCGAAATAATTCCTGATGTCCGGAGGTTATGTCCGGACGCACCCTTTAAGCGATGTGCCGACGCGAGCCAATCAGCGGACACCGGCGGGTGCTCTACCTCTTTCAGGCGAAGTTGGCGGCCGCACAAGAGGAGGAGAGAAGGCTGCAGGAGCTGCTGCTCAGCATGCAGGCGGAGCTCCGTCACCTGGACCAGGAGGCAGTCCACCTGCGTCAGCAGGCCCAGGTAGGTCCGCTCTCTGCACGGGGTGAACGAGCGGGCTCAGCGACCGCTGCTGGATGCCCATGCACATGCCCATGCCCATGCCCATGCCAGTGCCCATGTACATGTATTGTTCTGCTGGGCAGACGTGGGTTGGGGGAGGGGGAGCGGGGTGGTACAGACATGCGGTGGACATACAGGGCTTGTGCAGGTGAACCGTAGGCAGGGAAAATGATGCGGAGTCATACACCCCGAGCTTATACGTTTGGCAACAAGTGGTGCCAACTCTCAGGAGACAAATATGCAAATATGCAACCTCCCCATCAACAGACAAGCAGGGAGTGGACCAGTTGCGGAATGGGGGGGCAGGGTGGGGTGGGGGGGTGCAATAGCTAAATTAATTAGCTGGCTTGTGTCCTTGAACATGAATGTGATAAAACCAGTTTGCTTGTTGCATTTCCAAACAAACGCCCCTCCCCTCGTCTCTTGTGGTTTTTTTTTTTTTTTAAACGAACCCAAATAACCACAACCCCTTCAGGAATTTTTCAAGCATCTTCAGGGGGAAAAAAACAAAAAACAAACAAGCCCAGTCACGTATTATAAGCAGGCTTGGCAACCCTGATGGCAACACCACTCTCTGTCGAGATTGTTTATTGCCAAAGGTCCTTATTCCAGGAAGAATCTACTCTTAGCATGACTGCCAACTCTTATTGTTATTATTATTATTATTATTGTTATAATTATTATAGTCTTGGAAGTATTAGTGTGCTGAACCAATACTATATTGTAATTTCATTCTGTCTCCTTTGCCATCTGATCTCTCTGGCAAGCTGTCTCTCAGCCAGAATGAACAGGTGACAGGACCTCAATATAATGGTTACACTATACGTACGGTTACGAGATACATGCAAAGTCAAGGGTTTCATGATGAATCACTTGTGACCGAACTCCATCGCGAATCTTGAGACACATTATGAGTGTTTGAGTGATGTGGGAAAATATAGGTTGAATGAGTGAATTCTGTTTTTTTTTTTTTTTTTAAGTATGCAAAGATCTAATTTTAAAAATTACATTCTGCTCACAAGAGACGACCGTGAACCGTGACTTTTGCCATTTTGGGCTTGACCAAACCCGACCCGGGACCAAATTATCGTGGCCAGCAGTTTGCGGTCTGGTAAAACATACTAAACGTGAGACGACTGAACGAATGGCCTCAACATCTATTTACACCTGCGGGACAAAAAGAGCGCAGGTGAGAGCGCGGATCAGAGTAACAGGTGACGCAGGAGAGGGAAACGATATTTCATTCGCACGCCCAGAAGCTGCATGCAATAGAGAGCGCATATCATGGATCTGGTTTTCACAACACGAGGAAAATATCTCGCTTGTGGTCAGGGATGGAACAGCCGTGACAAGCAATGTGGGCACGGGCGCAGTGTTCACAGGAAAAATGATGAGATAAAATCTTTTCGTATTCTCAGAAATGTGTGTCTGGTAAGCATATTGAGCAAGGTCTTCCACATGCGGAAGGAGAAGTGTTTACCAGCCTCTACGGGCTGTGGCCAGTGTATGTGCCAGACTCAAAAAGTAATTGGCGCAAGTTTTGCAAGGAAACAAAACTTGAAAACGGGAATTTAAAATTTAAAAGAGTAGATCTTTCTGGTTGTAAAGTACCAACAAGAATGGCCCAATTATTGGTGCAGTCATTACATTATTGTCATATTTTAATGGGGTCCTGTGTTTTGGGAGGGATAATGGTACATGATGCATTTGTAAATGTGTTGTTGCAAGGAAAGAAAGTCTGTTTTTAAAAGTCATTCTAGAATTGTATATACTCCAAGCTGCTCTTATTTGGTTTTCACTAATAGCATACTCCATACTCTGTAATCCGGACATGCAATGACTGTTCAGTCTTTTCAAGGGCATATATATATATATATATATATATATATATTTAACAAGACGTGACTCACGTTAGCACATGTTAGTCTGAAGAATAGTGCTACGATGGGACCAGCGACAGGGCTTGAAGTTGGCCATTCCAAATAGAAAAATGTTTCTCAGTAAATGTAAAATGTAAAATGTCTCGCCATTCAGGAGACCCTAGCCCGACTGCCTCTTGTATCCTTACACATTCACTTCCTGTCAAGGAGCAGGTTTGTGATGTCACAAAAAAAAGAGCACTCGTCTTGTCGGTGTGGTCCATTCCTGCTAAAATGGATGCCGCTCATTTCTGTATTGT
The DNA here is from genome assembly GCF_013347855.1 of Anguilla anguilla. NCBI lineage: Eukaryota > Metazoa > Chordata > Actinopteri > Anguilliformes > Anguillidae > Anguilla > Anguilla anguilla. The sequence goes on along the minus strand of NC_049217.1, from coordinate 29,549,744 downwards.
GGCTGTTGAAGGAGTCCAGTTCGATGCCTGAGAAGAAGCTGGTCTTCCATGGAGTTGTGCGTGAAGGGGGAGGCCTCAGCAGGTTTCAGACGAGGACCCGAATTATCTACCCCATGGAGGGGGGGACGGCCCTGATAACCTTTGAGGATGAAGCTGGTGAGATTTTTCAAAGAACGCCTCGACAGAAGCATTTTCACTACAGGCTGGTGCGGTTTCCATGACAATGCATCCAAAGAGAAAAAACTGAGCGACGCATTATTTAGGACACGCCCCAAACAATCACGCCATAATATTCAGACATACCTACATGATTTGGACTTTAAAATGTCCAAAGATCGATGATAACGTAAATATGTTACACTTGGAAATAGTATAATTTCATGAGTAGCAGTATTGAGTAAGATTTGGGGGGAGAGACGTGATCTGTGGCCTGTGTTTACGCAGTGGCTCAGAACGTTGTGAGAGTGAAGCAGCATGAGATCAAGCTTGGGGACTGCTGCATCAGTTTGGAGGCCTCGCCGGTTCTGATCTGGATGCCCAGTCAAGTGGAGGTAAGGGATCATCTCCAATCACTGTGACTTTGCCAACGTTTGTGTTTCTGGAGATTATCCCCAGTCAAGTGGAGGTAAGGGATCATCTCCCATCACTGTGACTTTGCCAACGTTTGTGTTTCTGGAGATGATCCCCAGTCAAGTGGAGGTGAAGGATCATCTCCAATAACTGTTACATCACCAGTGTTTCTTTTTCTGGATTCAAATCGCAACCAATTCAGAATATTTACAAAAGTTGGCTGGCCGGCCTCTTGATGGACGTCACAGCAGTGTAGTGCAATTGATACTCAGAAGGTTGTTGGTTCAGTTCCCAGGTAGGATGTTGCCATTGCACTGTACCCTTAGGCAAAGGTACTTAACCTGAATTACGTCAGTAAAAAGCCTTACCTGTATAAAATGGGTAGTATCAGAAATCGCAAGTCCCCCTTGTTACATGCCCAAAATAAAATGTAAAGTGTGAACTGTGAACCCCGCTACGTGAACCTCCCTACCCAGGTGACCACGGGCCTGTGCAGCCGGCGCGTCCTGGTGTCGGACTTGCCGAGGGGGGTGGAGCAGAGCCGCCTGCTGGACCGGCTGGAGATCCACTTCGCCAAGCGGCGGAACCTGGGGGGGGAGGTGGACGGCGCCGAAATGCTGCACGACTCCGGCAACGCCGTCCTCACCTTCGTGGAGGACACGGGTGGGTGTGGGGGCGACGACCCACGCCTCTCCGGCTTTTCGGAAAGGCGACGGGCGGGCGCTTCGCCCCGTTATCGTTTTTGCGTGTGTTTATCGCGTAACCGAAGAGTAATGGCATAAAAGGAACGCTATAAGTTAGCGTTGAGAGTGCTGTTGCGAGACGAACTAGCTTGGATGTACAGAGCATGTACATCCTCTGACTGTAAGTAAGAGGCCAAGATTTTTTAAGAGATCAAGTTCTCTTTTTTTTTTCAGTTCTCTTTTTTTTTTAGTAGAACTGCCTTTGATAACTTTTAAGGAAACGGTCAACGTGAGGGGAACGTGTGGTTCCGTGCATTTTCAGTTGCGAAAGGCCTGACAGACAGGCAGTACCACGAGGTGGACTTCGGCGACGGGACGAGGGGCCGGGTGAAGCTGAGCCCGTTTCTGAGCGGGGAGATCACGGACCTGCAGGTACGGACGCTGCGCCAGTCTGCTCCGCTGGCATCTGTGCATAAACTGCACGGTATCTGACCCTGGCCATGGTATCTCATTTCTCTCTCACTCTGAGGCTTTCTTTCCCTCTGCGTCTCTAATCTCTCTCTCTCTCTCTCTCTCTCTCTCTCTCTCTCTCTCTCTTTCTCTCTCTCTCTCCCACTGTCACTTTTGGCCACTCTTTCTCTCTCTCACTCTTTCCCACTCACGCTCTTTCTTTCACTCTCTCATACACTTTCTTTGTCTAACACTGACTCACACTCCCTATCTCTCTCACATACTCACTATCTCCCTTTGTCTCTCACACTCACTGTCCCTCTCTCACTCTCTCCCTCTCTTTTACACTGTCTGACTCACTCTCCCTCTCACACTCACTCTCTCCCTCTCTTTGAAACTGTCCCACTCCCTTTCTCTTTCTCTCTCATATTCTCACTCTCTCTCTCTCTCTCTCTCTCTCTCTCTCTCTCTCTCTCCCCCCCATCTTTCTCTCTCACTGGACACCCGCTCTCTCTGATGGCCCTTCTGGGGGTGCCCCCCCCCCCCCCCCCCCGTCTCTCTCCAGACGCGGGTGTCGGCGTCTGCCCGCACGGTCCTCCTGACGGGCATCCCGGCCATCATGGACCCCAGCGACCTCCAGGACCAGCTGGAGATCCACTTCCAGAAGAAGGGCAACGGCGGGGGCGAGGTGGAGGCCATCGCCTACAACCCGCTGCGGCGGCGGGCGCTGGCCGTGTTCGAGGACGACTGCCCCGCCGAGGCAGAGTGAGCCAGCCGCCCAGAGGAGCCGCCGTTCGCAGCCCACCATCCCCCTTCCGGCCTCTGGCTAGCCTCTGAACTCTAGCCCCAGGCTTATTTCCTGGCCTCCCAAATCTGACGATGCCGCGCTGCGCTCTTTGTAACTCTCTTTGGGTTGTTCTTGTTCAAGCGAAATGAGATTCATTCAGACCACGCATGAAGTAAGTTGGGGCATTTTAGGGAACACAGAAAAATTCAAAGTATAAAAAAAAATATGATGTTTCAGATCATTTAAAGTATTATGCAATATAAAATAAGAGATACCTCTTAAGGAACTGGTAATGAAAAAGGGCATTTTGTCATCTGATTTATTTGTATTTACATATATTAACTTCATCTTTTTGTGGTACATTTCTTCTCATTTTGATGTCTTACATATGGACCATATGGAAGGCTATTTTTCCACCTATGCACTTTCTCTGTTATATATGTGTTACTGGGTTTGTTCATATTAGTATACGTGTACAAATATTTGGGATTAAAGTGGTACTGTACAGCCATTGCTGTGGAACTCTGTAACCCTCATTTTCAAAACACCCTCCTTTCCAGGTTATTTTTCAGTTCTCTGTTCTAACGCTGAATATAACAGTGACAGAACTTACAGTATTTACTAGTCTTCTATGACAACATGCTTATAAAGTTAATTATAAAAGCTAGCAGACTAAAGACCTCTTGATTGTAGCAATAGCATAAAGTGTACATAATATGGTGTATTTATAATTTCATAGTCATTAATCCCAGTTATTCCCATTGGTAGATTAACCAGTATGAAAATATTTGGTGGAAAGGTTAGGGAAAAAATCATTTTTTTCCATTATACAGGGTATGTTTAGAGGAGAAACCCACAAGCAGTACACTCATGATAAAGTCCAGGTTTCGTGCCAAATGTGAAATTAATGCATTGAAAAACTGAAGTGTTCAAAATGCATTACCCATATTGGGCATACTTTTGGGCATAGGATATTAAAAAGTGTATTTAAACATAATTCAAATAAAAAGACTGACGCCAAAATTTTGCCTGCAGCGGAAACTGTCCAAGTGATGCAATACACTACACAGACAGGACACTTTAAAAAATACATTTATTTAATATATACAGTACAAGATAGACAGGTACAGCCAGGGGTGCAACATGCCCCCCCTGCAGTGAGACTCAAGGGGGGGCCTGGTCTCCCTCTCGTCTTTAACCCTATAAGGTGTGAGGTCACAAACGTATGAACGGAATGTTCTGAACCGAACATTATAATGCTGATGTGACAGCCGCCACTGGTGACGGAAACCAGTGGAATTATAGAACCCTGACTTGGAATTGTGGAGAAAAAAAAGGGTTAATGGACTGGGACCAGTATTCATACAGTTTCACACAGCCAGAGAGCTCTTACATTCATTTAAAACAGATCACACACAGGCAACTTTTACATTCATTTAAAACAGATCACACACAGGCAACTTTTACATTCATTTAAAACAGATCTCACAAAGGAAACTCTTACATTCATTTAAAACAGATCTCACAAAGGAAACTCTTACATTCATTTAAAACAGATCTCACAAAGGAAACTCTTACATTCATTTAAAACAGTTCACACACAGGCAACTTTTACATTCATTAAAAAACGATCTCACATGGGAAACTTCTATATTCATTTAAAACAGATCACACACAGGCAACATTTACATTCATTTAAAACAAATCTCACACAGACAATGTTTACATTCAGTTAAAACAGATCTCACACGGGAAACTCTTACATTCATTTAAAACAGTTCACACACAGGCAACTATTACATTCAGTTAAAACAGATCACACACAGGCAACTTTTACATTCAGTTAAAACAGATATCACACAGGCAACTCTTACATTCATTAAAAAAAGATCTCACACAGACAACGTTTACATTCATTTAAAAAAGATATCACACAGACAACGTTTACATTCATTTAAAAAAAAGATCTCACACAGACAACGTTTACATTCATTTAAAAAAAAGATCTCACACAGACAACGTTCACGTTCATTAAAAAAAAAATCATAGCAGCACAGACTAGCTTCTAGTCCCAGATTCACTCTAACAGCACTGGGTTACAGCTACAGAAGTCTTCAGTTCAGACGTTACTGAATTTTGTGAAATAAGGTACAGTAGGTAAAAGTGATTCCTCGCCTGGATACTGTGGAATGGGAATTCCCCATCCCCCTGTTCCTATAACTGCCATCACTCCAGCCACCTTCATTAACCCTTTAACATGTAGGATAACAAGTACGTGATCAGAATGTTCTCAACCGAACATTCCAACGCTGATGTAACAATCGCTACTGGCGACTGAAAGCCAATGGAGTTCTAGAACACTAGAGTTGGCCGAGAGTTTGAAAAAATCCATTCATGAAGCCCACTCTTCCAAGGACTAATGCCGTTATCCAATGGATGTCTTCTTTGCTCAGCTTAACCCTTCTCTTTGTTTTTTTTTGTACTACTGTAATGTAGCATGCTAGTTAAGAACGGGCCAGTTTCAGGATGGTACTCGTGCTTCAGAAGAGCAGGAGGTGGGCGGGGTCCATCTTGAGAGGTGGGGGGGGGGGGGGGGACTGTCAGCAGAACGGACGGGCAGAAGGACGGAGGGGCGGGCTGCTCACGCCCTCGTCTCCAGAACGCCCTCCCTGACCCTCCACCTCCAGGCGCGGCCGGCGTCGGGGGTGGGGGTGCACCGGAGCCACAGCCCCGAATCCAGGACCTCCTCCTCAGGGCACACCGGGCGGCCGTCCCGCGTCTCCAAGCAGAAGGCCCTCTCCGAAATCTGCGTAAGGCACGGAACGGTGAGATCGCCCCCTTTCAAATTCACACCAGGCTTAACGGTCCTGGGCCCTTTTCACAGGGCGCACGGGGTACAGCGGGGTCACACATCTCCCTGTCCATTACGTTTATCAGCGCAGTGCATTTTCAACAGGGAGCGACAGGAAGAATAAAACAGCAGAAGAAGTAAAATAAATGTATGAAAAGAGCTGTAAGTCCTGTCATTACAGCCACATCTGATCACCCGATATGGCTGTGAATACCCTCAAATTAAAGCTAACAGTCTGCACTTTAACCTCACATTCACTTTTTTATTTAAATGTGCTGGAGTACGGAGAAAAAAAAAAGAAAAAAGAAAGTTGTGTCACTGTACACATACTTACAGGCTGCACTGTATATAAAAGAAAACAAAACGAAAAGCTCTGCTCTGTGAGCGACTCGCTACTCCCTCCTTCCAAAAACGCGCGCCCACCTGATCGCTGATCCCCATGGCGATGTACCCCACCGTCACCCCAGGGCTCTCCCGGATTTGCAGGCACTGCCCGGTGAAGTCCTGGATCCACACGTCCACGCCTGGGCCGAACGGAAAAACCTCGTTAGAGTTTCAGTTTACATTCGCTGCTTACACACCTTCATCCCTAACAACAGAGTCTAACCCTAACCCTAACCCACTTACACACCTTCATCCCTAACAACAGAGTCTAACCCTAACCCTAACCCACTTACACACCTTCATCCCTAACAACGGAGTCTAACCCTAACCCTAACCCACTTACACACCTTCATCCCTAACAACAGAGTCTAACCCTAACCCTAACCCACTTACACACCTTCATCCCTAACAACAGAGTCTAACCCTAACCCACATTCACACCTTCATCCCTAACAACGGAGTCTAACCCTAACCCACTTACACACCTTCATCCCTAACAACAGAGTCTAACCCTAACCCTAACCCACTTACACACCTTCATCCCTAACAACGGAGTCTAACCCTAACCCTAACCCACTTACACACCTTCATCCCTAACAACAGAGTCTAACCCTAACCCACATTCACACCTTCATCCCTAACAACGGAGTCTAACCCTAACCCACTTACACACCTTCATCCCTAACAACGGAGTCTAACCCTAACCCTAACCCACTTACACACCTACATCCCTAACAACAGAGTCTAACCCTAACCCACATTCACACCTACATCCCTAACAACAGAGTCTAACCCTAACCCACATTCACACCTACATCCCTAACAACGGAGTCTAACCCTAACCCACATTCACACCTTCATCCCTAACAACGGAGTCTAACCCTAACCCACTTACACACCTTCATCCCTAACAACAGAGTCTAACCCTAACCCTAACCCACTTACACACCTTCATCCCTAACAACGGAGTCTAACCCTAACCCTAACCCACTTACACACCTTCATCCCTAACAACAGAGTCTAACCCTAACCCACATTCACACCTTCATCCCTAACAACGGAGTCTAACCCTAACCCACTTACACACCTTCATCCCTAACAACGGAGTCTAACCCTAACCCTAACCCACTTACACACCTACATCCCTAACAACAGAGTCTAACCCTAACCCACATTCACACCTACATCCCTAACAACAGAGTCTAACCCTAACCCACATTCACACCTACATCCCTAACAACGGAGTCTAACCCTAACCCACATTCACACCTTCATCCCTAACAACGGAGTCTAACCCTAACCCACTTACACACCTTCATCCCTAACAACGGAGTCTAACCCTAACCCTAACCCACTTACACACCTACATCCCTAACAACAGAGTCTAACCCTAACCCACATTCACACCTACATCCCTAACAACAGAGTCTAACCCTAACCCACATTCACACCTACATCCCTAACAACGGAGTCTAACCCTAACCCACATTCACACCTACATCCCTAACAACGGAGTCTAACCCTAACCCACATTCACACCTACATCCCTAACAACAGAGTCTAACCCTAACCCACATTCACACCTACATCCCTAACAACGGAGTCTAACCCTAACCCACATTCACACCTACATCCCTAACAACGGAGTCTAACCCTAACCCACATTCACACCTACATCCCTAACAACGGAGTCTAACCCTAACCCACGTACACACCTACATCCCTAACAACGGTCTGTAGGCCAGGAGTATAACCCTAACTCTAACCCATTTACGTACCTACACCCAAAACAGCAGTCTGTAGGTTAGGAGTATAACCCTAACCCTAACCCACTTACACACCTACATCCCTAACAACAGAGTCTAACCCTAACCCTAACCCACTTACACACCTACATCCCTAACAACAGAGTCTAACCCTAACCCTAACCCACTTACACACCTACATCCCTAACAACAGAGTCTAACCCTAACCCTAACCCACTTACACACCTACATCCCTAACAACAGAGTCTAACCCTAACCCTAACCCACATTCACACCTTCATCCCTAACAACAGAGTCTAACCCTAACCCTAACCCACATTCACACCTTCATCCCTAACAACAGAGTCTAACCCTAACCCTAACCCACATTCACACCTTCATCCCTAACAACGGAGTCTAACCCTAACCCACTTACACACCTACACCCAAAACAACGGTCTGTAGGCCAGGAGTATAACCCTAACCCTAACCCACTTACACACCTACACCCAAAACAACGGTCTGTAGGCCAGGAGTATAACCCTAACTCTAACTCATTTACGCACCTACACCCACAACAGCAGTCTGTAGGTCAGGAGTCTAACCCTAACCCTAACCCACATTCACACCAACACCCAAAACAGCATTCTGTAGGTCAGGAGTCTAACCCTAACCCTAACCCACATTCACACCTACACCCAAAACCGCAGTCTGTAGGTTAGGAGTCTAACCCTAACCCACTTACACACCGACACCCAACACAGCAGTCTGTAGGCCAGGAGTCTAACCCTAACCCACTTACACACCTACACCCAAAACACGTGTTCACACCTACACCCACGTTAACCCATGTTCACACCTACACCCAAAACAGCAGTCTGTAGGTCAGGTGTATAACCCTAACCCATTACACACCCACACCCAAAACAACGGTCTGTAGGTCAGGAGTCTAACCCTAACCCACTTACACACCTACACCCAACACAGCAGTCTGTAGGTCAGGAGTATAACCCTAACCCACTTACACACCTACACCCAACACAGCAGTCTGTAGGTCAGGAGTATAACCCTAACCCACTTACACACCTACACCCAAAACAGCAGTCTGTAGGCCAGGAGTATAACCCTAACCCTAACCCTAACCCTAACCCATTACACACCCACACCCAACACAGCAGTCTGTAGGTCAGGAGCCTAACCCTAACCCATGTTCACACCTACACCCAAGACAGAAGTGTATAGGTCAGTAGTCTCACACCCCAGCAGTGTCTGCTGGTCGCTGGTTCGTTTCAGCACTTCAGCGATTAAGCCACTGATTGGCTAAGGAGTCACAGCTGAGGCGTGGATGTCACAACATTCTGTCACAGCATTCTGACAGTGTCACAATGCACTAATCGCCCCCACCCCCCCCCCCCCCCCCGTACATGGCGGACGGCCACGCGGGTGTGGCGCGCGGCTCACCTTCAAACGAGCAGGGTGGGGACGGGTTGGCGGAGCCGCGCCAGTCCACCCCAAAACTGTGCCCGTCCAGCAGGCTGCCGCCGGAGTAGACCCCCGAGCTGAGCTCTCCGCTGTGGCACACAGACCAGTGCCCCGAGTCCTGGGAGCGGGGCGGGGGGGGAGGGAGGGGAGGGGGGTCACATGGGTTAGTCCCGCACTCGGAAGCAGGCTAACTGAAGCCACTACACCTGGGCAGCAGTCCAGCTCAGGAGGTAGAGCGGTCATCTGCCAATCACAGAGCTGCTGTCGGCTCCATTCCCAGCAAAAAGTGTCAAAGTGTCCTCGAGGAAGACACTTAACCCCTAACTGCCCCCGACGAGCTGGCTGGTGCCTTGCATGGCTGCCTCTTGCCATTGGTGTGTGTGCGTGTATGTGTGTGTCCGTGTCTGTACACACTCGCCTGAGTTGGTGTGTGTGCGCGTGTGTATGTGTGTGCATGCGTGTGTGCGTATGCGTGTGTGTGTGTGTGCGCGCGCGCGCGCGGGTGTGTGTGCGTTCCTGCATAGCAGAGCTGACATGCAAGGACTGAAAGGGTGGTTTAGCGCCCCGGGTTGGCATGGCAACGGCGGCCTGTCACTCACTTTGTCCAGAGCGTCTCTCTGACGATGGCAGCCGCTGCTCAGACAGGACAGCAGCTGCTCCTGCAGCTCCAGGGAGTGTGGCTGCGAGAGGCTGCTCAGGTAGAACTCTGGAGGGAGGGAGGGAGGGAGGGAGGGAGAGAAAGAAAGCGGGGGGAGAGGGAGGGGGAGGGGAGAGAGACAGAGCGGGAGGGAGGAAGATGGGGGAGAAAGGGAATGAGACAGAGCAGGAGAGAAAAGGAAAAAGAAGTGGAGGGAGAGAGAATGGGAGAGTGGGAGGGAGAGGGGGAGGGAGGAAGAAGAGAGAGAGACATAAGCCCACACAAGTCCCATGTTTCTCCTTGTACTGGAGCCTCTACAGGAGAACACTGTAGTTAGTACTAGAGCACACACTTGCAGGAAGAGCGAGTACTCTTCACTCCACTGAAATGGCGGAAGTGTTTCAGCGATGAGGCGCTGATGATGCAGTGAATAAGGAACAACAGCCCCCCCCGGCCCTCCTGGGTGTACGGCCATCTTACCTTTCTCCAGCTCCCAGGCTAACGTTGAGACATCTGGCCACTCCCCTTTCGGTTGCCTGGAGCTGTGGGGGTGGAGCAAGGGGCGTGGTCTGGGAGACGAGGAGAGCCAATCGGCATCGCTGCTCTCCTCCGTCTCATCCTTGTTCTTGGAGTGCCCCCTCCAGGAGCTTCTGCACTGCCTCCCCAGCTCAAAGTTTCTCTTTCTGGGAGAGGTGGGGCTGGGAGGGGCTGGGAGAGAAGGGAGGGGCCCAGAGCACTTGTGGCTGGTTTCCATTGGCTCAGCCTTTGCTGGCTCCTGATAGGCTCCCTTCACTGGACTGGTGAGCCCTCCCACTTCGGGATCACACAAGCACACAAAAGGCAAGGTCACATGACAGAATATGATTCAAGTCAGAAAACCAGAGAGCAATGCAGAAGCTGGCTGTATGGCTACTAGCTGTTGGGCTACAACCAACTCTCACCTGCCATCAGGGCTGTAGTGGTCTTCTCCTTCAGTTCTGTGGCAGAAGCTCTTCTGATTGGATCTTTTTGGAGCCCCGCCTTGAGGACATCAGCAGTGCAAGAGTTGCAGCTGGATGGGATTTCTCTAAGCGGGGGATCCTCGTGTGCAATCTGAGGCCAGTAAAACCACAACAAAATCAATACATGATACTAAAATTACACCTCACTGATAATATATGAACTGTCAGCCTACAGTCTTAGCTATCTTAAAACTACATTTCCCATCATGCATCACCTTGAGGCACAATGGGCTTTGGTAGTAGCGGGTCCAGGGGTGGCAGCCAGTCATCATGTGCAGTAACATGCAGCAGCTGCTCCACACATCTGCTTTGGCACTACGGGGTTCCCCTTTCACCACCTCAGGGGCCATGTGGGTCTCTGTGCCCGGGAACCCTTCTCCTGCAACACACACATGCACGCACACACACACGCGCATGGACACACACGCACACACATGCACACACAAACACAAACACACACACGAACACAGCTCAAAATTTGCTTGCCGTTGACTTGATTGTTCTTGTGTGTAGTCACTGCCTTGCCTGGAGTGAGATATTAATGTTCTGCTGAGCTTACCTCTGTGATTACATTTCTTCTGTACATTACAACTCTTATCCAGAAAAAACTTAACTCACGCTAGATTTGTTAAACATACTATTTATTTATACAGCTGCACACATGTACTGAAGCCATTCAGGTTAAGTACCTTGCTCAAGGCTACAATGGCACTGCCCCAACATTTGCGTAACAAGCCCTGTGTGTTTCCTAACCACAGCACTACACCACAAATCTATAATTACATTACAGTTGTGTTATCAAACCTGGCTGCAATGTTGCGAGCTGTGTATTTTCAAAGCGCAAAAACTGAAATGTCTTCTTCACAAAGTTATGGTTCGGTATGGGTCCTGTGTGGTCCTGTGGTACCTGAATTGGCTTTGTTGCTCCACCCATTCCGGTCCAGTCTCTCGGAGTGTCCGAAGTCAGTCAGATACGTTTCCTTCCCATCTCCGGACAGTAACACGTTGTCCGCTGCGGGAACACACATTGGAATATATATACTGTAAACTGCACCGGGTAGCACTAAATTATACAGCCTTGTATAGTTTAACTGTAACTGTACACTTCACAAGAGTGTAAGCACCCTGTGCAGCATTAACCAGCTCTATGCTGGTTAAGACTGGTGTAAATAGTACGCTTTTGTTGTTTGGAATGACCTGAACTGTCCATCTGTTTGTAGGGAGCCCACTGCTAACGGCTAATTAGAGCAGGCTATGCAGTACATCGCGCTCTCCAAATGCGCAGTACTGAGTTTCAGACACCAGGGGGCGCGCCTGTACAAAGCTTTGAGTGTGACCGCATTTCTAAAGCTTTACGCTTCACTTTCCGCCCCCCTTTCCTGTCACGAGTCACGATGTGGGAAATTCCCAGCTCTGGCTTTCTGTGCTTTTACTTCCTTGGTTCTATGGTCCAGCAGATGGAGGCGGATCAGAAAATATTATCTTTGTATCCACACGTAAAAACTTTTAATGATCATAAAAATTAAAGAAATAAGAAAATGGACATTTATTATTTTTTATTTGAGACAGTTTCTTTGTGTTTCTCTTGTATACCTGGAGCCAAAAAATATAGTCCTAATTTATTCAATTGTAGAAAAACTGTATGTTTTTACCATATAGTTCTAATTAATGCAATGCAGTAATCAATTTCATTTTTAACTGCCACAATTTAAACTTTAGAAATATTTATTTTCACTTCGGCATGTGTGTAAACCCTGTACATACTGAATCATCAGTCGTCCTTACTTTGACAAAGTTTAAAAATGTAAGAAAAAATGTGTGCATTTATATAAGATTTTGTATTTTAACTGTTCATACTGTTCATCTCTTTGGGTAGCTGTGTACATATTACACCAGGTTGAAATTTGAATGTAAAGTTTAAATGGCGAGTGTCGGGGGGTTAGGGTAAGGTGTAAATGTAAAGTCTAAATGGTAAGTGTTGGGGGGTTAGGGTTAGGTGTAAATGTAAAGTTTAAATGGTGAGTGTTAGGGGGTTAGGGTTAGGTGTAAATGTAAAGTTTAAATGGTAAGTGTTAGGGGGTTAGGGTTACGTGTAAATGTAAAGTTTAAATGGTAAGTGTTAGTGGGTTAGGGTTAGGTGTAAATGTAAAGTTTAAATGGTAAGTGTTAGGGGGTTAGGGTTAGGTGTAAATGTAAAGTTTAAATGGTGAGTGTTGGGGGTTAGGGTTAGGTGTAAATGTAAAGTTTAAATGGTGAGTGTCGGGGGGTTAGGGTAAGGTGTAAATGTAAAGTTTAAATTGTGAGTGTTAGGGGGTTAGGGTTAGGGCTAGGTGTAAATGTCAAGTTTAAATGGTGAGTGTTAGGGTTAGGTGTAAATGTAAAGTTTAAATGGTGAGTGTTGGGGGTTAGGGCTAGGTGTAAATGTCAAGTTTAAATGGTGAGTGTTAGGGTTAGGTGTAAATGTAAAGTTTAAATGGCGAGTGTTGGGGGGTGGTACAGTGGTTGGTTGCTAGAAGCCGGTAGTAGCAGATCTGACTCCAGGAGCCTAATTTACCTTTTACATCCAGGTGCAGGACACCTTTCCTGTGCAGGTGCTCCAGGGCCTGTAAGACCAGCGCGTGGTAGTGCAGGGCGAGGTCCTCCGGGAGGCGCCCTCGCTCCCGTATGAGCTGCCCCACGGAACCTGGAGCAGGGCGGGGACAACGTGAGGCCTAACGGCAGGAACCAGAGCGACTGCAGCTAACAGCGCCGTCGCTGTCATCGGTCTCTCCCTCTCCACCTCAGGCGCAAGATGGCCGCAGCGTGTCGCCCATGGGGGTGTGCTACACATGGGCACATTGGCGGTGGGCTGAGGTGAGTTTCGCTCTCATCACTGTAAAGCGCTTTGAGTGTGAGAAAAGCGTGGTGTAAATGCAAGGAACTATTACTATTATTATTATTGTTACTATTATTAGAAGGTTCCATCTAATAAACCGCTTGTGCACACAAGTATCTCACAGTAGCCCCGTAGTGATGAGCACGCTCGATGCGTCACACGCAAACCACACCTCAGACCAGTTCCTGTTTTAAACAACCAACCGCTACCGACTACAGCACTATTATTATTACTGCAGGGGAGCTGAGTGGTGTTTGAATGGAGAGAGGAGACTAAGAAGGGGAGGGGGAGAGAGAAGCACTACTGCACGATGCTCTCTAATAACCAGATGGACAGCTTCAGCTTCAGCTTCTGCTTCTGCATGGTTCCCAAAAGTGGGGGGTGTGCAGTGAGGGTCGGAAAAAAAAAAGGTTCATTAGAAACCAAAAATAAAATGGCATCCAAGCTGAACCAAAGTTGTCGGGAGGGCTTCAAAAAATTTCCTATTACCAAAGTGGGGCCTGACCAAAAACGTTCGGGAACCACTGCTTTAGGGGGTCCTGGTGGTATAATTCAGTTTCGTGAAGAGGCACATAATTTGAATATTCATGAAGGGCCATGCCCAGGGTCAGATCTGTGACTGCTGGGGGCCTCGGTTCACCCTTTCATTAATATTCACAAGATGCAACAACTCGTGACATTTCCCGCTCAAACGCTAGACTTGCGATGTTAAGCACAGGGTCAACCATCTGGTTAGGCTACAGAATCTCTGGCATTACTGTGCCTTGGAAGCCAGGAAGTTGCATCAGCAGATGAGGTCATCCTTTGTTACAAAAGGAATTCTGGCCTTTGAATGCCCTCCCAAGGCTTGCTGATTGATCCCAGGCATAGGGAGGAGGGCGTGGGATCACCCTCAAAATTAAAGAAAGGCCAGCGCTCACAAACAATGTTAAAATTCTTTCTTATTTTATATTATAGAAAAAAACTGCCTCAATATAAACACATTCTGGCTTAATCAGCACACCAGATACCTCACCACTGTTTGAGTGTTTTTCTTCCCACAGGGGAGTTTTTTATTTTTTATTGCACCTCGCTTGCTATCTGGGGGTACGGTCAGGCCTAGCTTTGGCACAAATTACCTCCGCAATTTGTGACTTTGTGACAAAAAAAAAACCACCAAACAAATAAAACCTGACAGATCTGGCTCGGTTTTGATTGGATTGTCTCACCTGACTTGAGGGCCATGAACAGAGTGACCCAGGGCCCCTCCCGGACCGCTCCGTAGAGCTCCAGGACGCGCGGGGAGCCCTGGGCGCTCCACGAGCCGACCTCCTCGCTCCGGAACAGCTTCAGCGGTATCTGCGGCCGAGGCAAGGGGGGGGGGGCGGGACACGATTGGTCGAGAAAGGCAGGGCATCGCCATGGAAACCGCGGAAACCTGCGCTCCGCGCCGTACACTACACCTCGTTACATTTATTCATCAGGCTGAGCGCCATGGGCAACCAGGGCACCTGCATGCACCACAGAGGGGTTTAGTGATATCTAGCTGACGGGACACAAATGAATGACTGAATAAATACCTGACACAACGTCCTCGGTGACAATCAATGCGACAATTATGCTAACGAGTGGAACAGACTGAGTGAAAATAAAACAGGCTGATTAATTAATTCGTTAAGCGCTGTAAGTGTAGGAGTGATTGTCAGGCTGTTATCAACGGGAATCAACGTCTGAGAGCTAAGATGTTAGCGGCCATCTGGAATGTAGGTGGCTGTGAGATGGGGGGGGGAGGGGGGGGGGTCCTGGGGGAGGGGGGGATTTTACCTTTTTGGCAGCGCACTTGAAGCCTGTCCTGTTGTCCTGAACACTGTACACGTCCCCGTAGGAGCCGTTCTGGATGTGGTGGAGGAGGGAGTAATCCCGCCCCTCCCTGTACTCGTAATCATTGGGCTGGAGTTTCTGAAAACGGCAAAATTCAGGAGGTGAATTTTTAAAAACAGACAGACAGACAGACAGTCAGCCAGACAGACAGACAGTCAGTCAATCAGACAGACAGACAGACAGTCATACAGACAGACGGACAGACAGATAGACAGACAGCCATACAGACGGACAGTCAGTCAGACAGACAGTCAGTCAATCAGACAGACAGACAGTCATACAGACAGACGGACAGACAGACAGCCATACAGACAGACAGACAGACAGTCATACAGACAGACAGACAGACTGTAATACAGACAGACAGACAGACTGTCATACAGACGGACAGACAGACAGTCAGTCAGACAGTCAGTCAGTCGGCCGGATGGACGCACGGACAGACAGACAGTCATACAGACAGACAGACAGACAGACAGACATCAAGGACAGGAAGTACAAAACACCTATGCAGCAGCCATTTTGGCTCTTACAGGTGGGGACCTGGGACAGACTGCCCAATATATCTCTTATACATACTGAATCGCCTGACTTCACACAGCGGAGGAGGAAAGACGAGAACGAAACAAATGAGTAACAAAAAACGAAAGAAGGCCAGCTGTTCGTTTCACCTCCTCGGGGTGGAAGAGGAGCCCCTCGTTGGTGTCGGAGTGCCCCGGCCGTCCCTCCTCCCCCTCCTCCTCCTCCTGCCTCGCCTCCTTCTCCACCTCTTTGAAGAAGGACGTGACGAAGACCGGGTCTTCCTGGCAGACGTTGGCGCGGAGGCCGAACCGGGCGAGCCTCCAGTGGTCCTGGCTGCTCAGGTGGCGCTCTGATGCGCACTCCTGGCTGTACAGGGACATTTTGGGCACGGCGGCAAAACCGGGGGAGAACCGGGGTCGGGGGTCGCAGGTAAGGGGGGACCCTGTCCTCTCCCATCTGGGCCGCTCGGTCTCCTGCACCCCCTGGCTCTGGGTGCTGCTGTACCTGCTGCATCCGCTGGTGAACTCTGGCGCCTCATCCTGGTGGGAGGACCAAACGGCAGCAGGTGAGCAACAGAGGGGAGAAAGCAGGCACCCGACCTGTAATCTTGTCTTGGATTGGGGCAGTATTTACTTCCAAGACCCTATCATTTTTACAAGGCTCTACAGTGGCTGCTCAAGGCTTACTCTCTGGAAAATTAATACAAGATTTTTTTTACTGCTGTATTTTGTATTCTTTTCATTTTTTTCTTCACTTATAATGTGTGATGTTGTGAAGCAATTTGGATTTAACAAAAGATCTAAAGGAAAAAAAAAGTTTTTTTGTTTATTAAAATTTTTTTTTTAATTAATGCTTGTCGTTTGCAATCCTGTCCTAAAAAGGACTAATTTTTGTTTTAGCCCGGCACTATGATACCGGAACCAACTAATTAACTAATCATGATCTTTAATAAAAACGTTGATAGTTAAATTCATGTGTCACAGTGCTGGGCTAACACCCACTCTGGCCCGTTTTGGATAAGACTGCACACCCCTGGTCCACAGCCAGCTAGAGGCACAGGTGTGGGGGCACCTGTCTCACCTGTGCGTGAAACAGCCAGGGGGAGCCGCTGCTCTCCTGCTCTGGGACCCCAGAGAGAGCCGTCTCTCTGCCCCTCTCCCCCTCCCCCTCTCTCTCCCTCTGCTTTCTCTGGCGCTGTCTCTTCCTGCGGCTGCTGGAGGAGGGGGGGCGCTTGGGCTCCTTGCAGGCAACCCCCCAGGCCACATTGTTCTCCGTGGAGGCCCTGCAGAGGGGGGGGGGGGGGGACAGAGGTATGTAAGGGCCACTTTACACAATGGAAAAACAATTAGGGGGCCAACTGTTTGAACCCTTTAATGTGTGATTAGAATGTTGTTAACTGAAAATTCTAATGCTGATGTCACAATCCCCGCTGGTGACTGAAAGCAGTGGAGTTAGAGCTAAAACACTGACTTAGAATTTTGAAAGAAAAAAAACAAGAAATTCCAAAAAACATGATGGACAATCAAGCGGTACTGGAACGCCAATGAAGTACCAGAGCGGGGGAGGAGGTGAAGGAGGAGACAGGAGAGGAGGTGAAGGAGGAGATGGGAGAGGAGGTGAAGGAGGAGACAGGAGAGGAGGTGACGGAGGAGACTGGAGAGGAGGTGAAGGAGGAGATGGGAGAGGAGGTGAAGGAGGAGATGGGAGAGGAGGTGAAGGAGGAGACAGGAGAGGAGGTGAAGGAGGAGACTGGAGAGGAGTTTGAAGGAGGAGACTGGAGAGGAGGTGAAGGAGGAGACAGGAGAGGAGGTGAAGGAGGAAACTGGAGAGGAGGTGAAGGAGGAGACTGGAGAGGAGGTTAAGGAGGAGATGGGAGAGGACGTGACGGAGGAGACTGGAGAGGAGGTGAAGGAGGAGATGGGAGAGGAGGTGAAGGAGGAGTGGGGAGAGGAGGTGAAGGAGGAGACAGGAGAGGAGGTGAAGGAGGCGACGGGAGAGAGGCGGAGCGACAGACCTGATGAGGCAGTTGGGGGAGCCGATGAAGGGGCGCTGTGAACAGGAGGGGCTGAATTCTTGCTGCTCGTCACCTAGGAAACGCAGACGTTGCAAGCGTTAGCATTAGCATAGTTCAACACTGCCATGTCGATAATAGCAAAATATTCACAACACTGTGTTCCTGTCTTTGTACACAGGAGATTGTTCTACTCTAGAACTGGGTTAAATTGATCATTTAATATATCAATTTACTTTCTATTTATCTTAAAGGTACACCAGGCTGTACACATATAACCGCACATTTCTAATGATGAATGCAAAAGTTTTTGCGATCCATCGCTACTCACACTCGGCCTGGGCGATAAACGGGCCCAGCTTCTCGGTGCCAGCACCCCCGTTCCGCACCCCTCCCACCCCCCCACCCCCCCACCGCGCTGTGCTCCGCTGGTACTCACACTCGGCCTGGGCGATAAACGGGCACAGCTTCTCGGTGCCCAGCGGCCTGGACGCCATGGCCTCCGCCGTGCCCTGCGTCAGCACCTTCCTCAGCTCCGGCGGGATCTCGCGGCACGCCGGGCCGTCCTCCCCCCCGCTCTTCTCCTTGTTGCCCCTCTGCCCCTGCAGGCTGGACTGCCCCTCCAGGTGGCCTTTCTGCCCCTCCAGCTGCCCCTTCAGCTGCCCCTTCAGCTGCATGGTGGTCCACGGGGTGGTGGAGTTCAAGATCCTGCTTCGCATGCCCATCGTTCCGTCTGGGGACCCTGTAAACAGAGAGGAAGGTGGGGGGGTGGGGGGGGGAAATGTCCTCAGCTCACAATGTTCCGTTCACTTCGATTTGATTTTTATTTCTATCGGGCTTTTTTACAGAGACGCCGTCAGAAAGGTGTTCTGCAGGCAAGGCCGGGCAAGTTCATTTACGCAGCACATTCCATATCCAGTGACAATTCAACGCGCTTTATGAAGGACGAAACAGAAAGGAAACTGGGCAAAAACCTGGCCTCAACCCTCCAAAAAGTGAGCAAACCTGTCCCCCCTCTCTCCTGAGACACACCCAAAAAAAAAAACTGCCCGGTGAGAAGAGAAACACTGAAACAGTGGCAAGAAAAAACCCCCCGATGGGAAGAAACCTCGGGAGGAACCCAGCTATGGAGAGGGAGCCCATGCTCCACTGGCCGGCCCAGTGTCACAGAGGGATCCCGTGGTAACAGAAATGCAGTGAGGGATTTAACAGCAGGGATGTGTTTTGGTACTCCCAATGCGCAGAACTGTGTGCCAGTCCGGGTTTTACCGGTGGCCTCGCGTACTCAGCGGAGCCTGCTCATTGGCTGCTTCTGGTCAGTACACTACCATATATCAAGTCGGGCCTGGAGTGGTTTAAACTGCAATTCTTTCAAGGTACTTTTTTTTTTTTGCATACCAGAAAGCGTCTATTAATGACATCTTATCCACACACAATCTGCAGTGTGCACTTTCAGTAGCTTCAACTGAAGTAGCCGAACGAAGCCCAGCTATCCGAGTGGCACCAACAGCTGTGTGTACACAATGTCTTTTTTATTTTATTTTTTGGTTTATGGAGAGAAGGGGTTGCCGTTTATGGAAACAGACTCGGCCCGTGAGAAGGATCCGTGTAACGACACCGCTCGCTCGGAGCGCTTGGCTGGGGGGGGGCGCTCATCGTAACAGAATACAATTTCATTTGTCGCTACGCCACGCTACATTTGACGGTTGAGCGTCGCCCCGATAAAGAAACACCTGCCGACAGCGACGAAGCTCACCTGCCTCTCGACCAATGGGGAGGCAGACGCCTGCCTCTCGACCAATGGGGCGGCAGACGCCTGCCTCTCGACCAATGGGGCGGCAGACACCTGCCGTTCCAGAAGGGCGAAGCGGATCTTTTTCGCCACGCTTGGCTTCACGGCGATGACAGCGGTAATTAGACACAACAGAAAGACACGTCTTGCCCGTTAACAACGGTGTTACGACACCTGCGGGGAATCGATGGACACTGAAACATTTGTCATTTTTTAAAACGTGACAACCGCCCCCTAATCAAAGCCACACCCACCCTAATCAACCGCCAGCTCCACCCCAGCGCCCACTTTTTGCCGCTCCTCGACTCTGCGATGACACGGTCGGCACGTTCGCGGGTGACAGGCGGCAATCTGCGGACGGACGCGTGGCGAAGGGTGAACGTGATCGCGGCGTCACATGACCGTGACACGGGCAGCAGTGCCCCTGTCTGTGCTGACAGCCGCTGAGCTGTGCTCAGATCGCTTACAGTGGGTGTTAGTTACAACGTGTTGAGTCTCAGAGAGGAGGATGGCTCGTTAAAGATGGGGGTGGGGGGGGGCGGGGGTGTTAATGGGAAAGTCCAGTTGCGGAAAAAAAAAAAAAAAGCAGTTGGGATTGGACAGTCTGCCCCGTGAAGTCACCCCACCTGGCACCTGAGGACCTGCTGCAGCTTATACCCCATGGTTTCCCTGGTAACAAGCTCATGACTAACCATTGGCACCAATTAAACTACTTTTCGGGGTCCTTTCAAGGGCCCATTATGCCAAACTGAAAGAAAACAATAAACAGTGCAAAAAAACAGAGGAAATGCGCTTATACTGCGCACAGCATCTTGCGTTTTGTTAGCCATCCTGTGTTAGGGTGTGTTAGGCTAAATAAATGGCAAGAAGTCAGTTCTTTTTCATTGCACAAAAGTCTGTCTTAAGGGTTTTAGTCTTGTAATGAGACTTAAAATCTTTTTTTTTTTCTCTTTTCTCTCAAGTAGAAAATTCACTTGCTTTAAGTTCCTTTTTGCTTGACAAGTGAATTTGTCATAGCTAGCCCCACTGGCAAACCTTTTTTCTTATTTAACAAAAAAAAAGGAATAGAAATAAGATTTTAAGTCTAAACATAAAACTAAAATACATGCAGAGGTGGGTAACCTGGCTTCAAAGAGTATAAGGACTAACCATCGACGGAGTGTAGCACAGTGGGTAAGAAACTGGGCTTGTAACCGAAAGGTTGTAGGTTCGATTCCCAGGTAGGACACTGCCGTTGTACCCTTGAGCAAGGTACTTAACCGAAATTGCTTCAGTATATATCCAGCTGTATAAATGGATACAATGTAAAATGCTATGTAAAAGTTGTGTAAGTCGCTCTGGATAAGAGCGTCTGCTAAATGCCTGTAATGTAATGTAACCATGTATTTCCTCCACCAACATGCACTAAACCAGCTGACTCTAATTAGCACAACTCTTCAGCCAGGTAGGGGAACTAATTAGTGTAATCAGCTGGTTTAGTGCATGCTGGTGGAGCAAATACATGGTTAGTACTTCTACTCTTTGAAGCCGGGTTACCCACCTCTGAATACATGTTAAGAATTGCTTTTTTTGTTCGTTGATTTTTTTTTTTGTTTTTTTTGCTGTGTTTTCCGATCTGCGCGCAAGCACGCCTCGCCAGGAGCGCTGTGCGGAAACCGAGCAGCGCTGCGCCGTTACCTCGCGTTGCGTCAGCCCGCCTGCGGTTCACCGTCATTCACCTGTCCCTTTGATCTCCGGCTTTCAGCGAAAATCATCGGCTGCGCGAACGGCGCGCTACGTGCGGCACCTTCGTTCCGTACTTACCATCACAGGCCGCCACAGACAGGTGGAATTAATTTATACTCGGTATTTTAAACACTTTTTTTCCCTACTGTATTCAGAATCAGAAATGTTTGTTATCCTAGCCATGTTTGGTATTTAGCTGCCTGGAGAAACGAAATGTATCTGAATTCTTATTAAATACCAAAGAGCACGGATATCAGATATCTCCGCAAAGGTTTGTGCACGTCACTTTCACGCCGCCACTGACTAATAACGGGAAGCTGCGCCGGTATTTGTTTTTGCAATTTGCAGATAACAGACCTCATACATTCATATTCAGTCTTTCTCACAATTTTATCACCGATACTGTGTCATGTTAGGACTGTTCGGCCATGAAAATTACAAGAAATACCATACTTCATATAGGTTGTTATGGTTCTGTAGAATTTGAAAAACGTTTTCGTAAGCGAGAGAGACGGGTCACCAGAAGCCTTAGCTAATACGTGCAAATGTTGAAAGGCCCATAGCCTGCATATAGACCTATTCCATGAATTAGATAATAATAATAATAATAATAATAATAATAATAATAATAAATTGTATTTATATAGCACCATTAAAACATAAAGCACTAAGTGAAAAAATAAGGTGAAAATTGCAATGCAAGGGACACAATAATAAAGCAGCACGGAAGAGAAGGAACAGCAAATAAAATATCAATATACAAAATGGCGATAATAAGCACTGTGACAGCAAGACACAGTAAAGAAAACAGAAAAAGGAAATAAAACAGTCACATTAAAACCCATGGAGGAGACAGAAAGAATACAAGAAAACAAAAAGAATTTTAATACAAGGACGATTCTGTTTGATTGATTCTCTGCGGTTGAGCAACACCAGGAGAGGTGGGGGTGGGGAGAGATCACGAGATAAACTTGCAGGCCTAAAAGCCCTTTTATCATAACATGAATGCTGCAACACTTTCTGAGGTGAAGGCACATTTCCACCAGTGCACTGTGAAACATGAATTAACCATTTGAGGTTTAAGACCATGCATGTAGAAAATGAAGCTAATTGATAGCTGTTAGCACACAGGTCACAACTTGCCTGGTGACTTAAGTTCATTGGTGTATCATATATTCAGATGTCTTTACTGTTGCTGGAATATATTTTCTGTCCCGTTTCAGCGGTTCTAGCCCAAAGGGCTTAAACAGGGGACCAAATTAAACAGGGCAACAAATTCCAAAAAGCTGTTTCTCACTCGTGAACGGACAGATTGTCATGAAACTGAAAACCCATGGTCTTGATCCATGTACTAAAGAAAAACAAAAGCTTGGTCATGATTGACAAATGTGGGCATGGCTTCTTACATAGTAACATAATCTCCACAGGCATTCATTTTATTTGTAATCTCTGCCACTAAATGCAGTAGAAACTCCATTAAACTGTCAAAATGCTCAGTTTTGCATGCTTATCAGTGATACCAAATCTTCTATCAAGCAAGTATGTAGTTCCTGAGTTACAAAATATATGTAAGTCAATGGGCTGTATGACATTAAAGGCATACTATGCAGGATTTTTTTGCCTTCTGTTTACAATCAAAGAAGACTCCTCCTCCGTCTTTAACCCCGCCCACTAACCCCCAAATACCCGTACGAGTCACTAACACACAAATTCATTGAAATCTACTGGTAAAGTTCTCCCATCAATTACTTGAACTGGACACAAACCTAGGCATGTACAAATAATCTGGATATAAACTGGCTATTCTGGTCAAAAACCAAACTTTTGGCAATCCTTGCTGGATAGCCAGGGTAATGTCACTTACAGGTCCAAAAGAAAACAAGCCAGCCCCGTGTCGCTTTTCGTTCCCTTGGCAAACTTCAGCCGACGTCACCAAGGAAAAGCAAATTCCAAGGTAAACTCTAGTTCTTGAACAAGCTCTGCTGGCTTGTCCTTTTGCTTTGCTGTATCTGGGGCCGTTGCCGTGGCAAGCTCGCAAGGCAACAAACATTCTGCTGATGCCACACCGCTGACTCCGTAGCCACACCCACCACCCAAGTTTGGCAAAGTGCCACCAGAGTCACCCACAAAAAAAAAAATTTCTTTTTTTTCTATTAAAGAAACAAAAAAGGTTGTACATTTTCTAAAGTTGTATTCAGCTACAAGGACCTGGGGTCAGAACTGACCCAACAGAACACCTTTGTACACAAAGATGGCACAGGACTTTAACATAGCATCAGCATTATGTTTATTGCATGTTTACCATTTACTACCACCAAGTTAAGAAACGTCTCACAGTATCAAGATTTAAAAAAACAAGATTAACTGGTTTTTTAACAGGTGTCAAACAGCGAATGGGAACAAATTTACCCCAAACATAGTATGAGGGGTAACCCCCCCCCCCCCCCCCCGCAAAAGACCTCCTGAATCAAACCGCAGAACTCAAATATCCTTCCCTTGACAAGGCAATTACTGTGCAAGGAGGTTTTTGTTTTTCAAATGTGTAAAACTTTCTAAGAAGTACAGAACTCAACATAACCAAACATAGCATTTTGATCTGCTCTTGGTCTTCTGAATGCTCTGAAACCCTCGCTCCCCTGTTTGCAGTATCCTGACCACAATTTCTTCCTTCGCCAAATGTGCACCGCCTCCCCTAAAACAATACGGCTTTCCTCGCAGAGAGACAGAGAGACAGACAAGAGCACCAATCTGGAAAACAGACAGGAGACGGAAAACCTGGACGTACCGAGCCGAGCCTCAACAGCCAGTCGCTCCTTTCCTGGTTAATCCCTCAGAAGACCTTTATTCTGAACTGATACGAGAGCCTTTCTGCACTCACACGCCTTTTCATCTGTCTTCTCTCTCTCTATCTACCTCTCACGCTCTATCTCTATCTATCTCTCTCTCACACAAACACACGCCCTTTCCTCTCTCTTCTCTCCCTCTCTCTATCTATATCTCACACACTCTCTCTCTCTCTTTCTCTCTCTCACACACACACACACTGTAAGCCGGTGTGTCTCTGCAGTGCCGCGGGAGCCACATGCGTGGTGGCTCTCCACCGATTGGCCGGTTGTGACTTACAGGAAAGCTGCCGGTTTCCCGGCACGCACCCCTCCCTGCCGCAGAGCTGAAGCACAGCCTCGCTCTGGGTCTGCCTTCCTCTCTGTCTCACTCTTTGGCTCGCTCCATCTTTCTCTTTCTCCCTTTCTCTCTCACTCTCTCTCACGCTCTCTTTCTCCCTTTCTCTCTCTGTCCCTCTCACTCTCTTTCTCCCTTTCTCTCTTTACCTCACTCTCTCTTACTCCCTTTATATCTCTATCTATCTCTCAAACACACACACACAGACACACACTCTTAAAGGGACACACAGGATATGATGCCGGAAGGAAGCCATGCCAAACACACAGAGAGCCAAAAACAACTCCGCTTCGGTCCCGGTTCGCTGCACAAAACGGCGGAGCCTCAACTCACAGAACGGGGCCACTCAGACTCAAACTTAACTGACCGATGCTCAAATACGAGCCAAGCTGACTCATCCACACCCACTCAAATACACTGCATTCTTTCACCCTGAGTAAAGGCAGGGCTGCATCAGTGCATCTCCAGCGGGGTCACTGTTATTTTAATTCCCGATCCAGTGGGTCCGCTCAGCGCCCATTTTCAAAGCGCAAGTGACATGCCGACCGCGGCGACCGGATCTGCGAATTAGCTGCCGGGAACGTCAGCTGGCAAACGCCGCATAAAAATAACAACCGATGCACGACCACAAGGAATCCGAGCCTCGATGCAGACCGCTTAGCAGACCGAAAGCCTTGCCAAACTGTTGCTAAAACACCCTTTGCACTCTTTCTCTGGATCCCTAGGTGTCCCTGGGGACACACTCGTATGGTGACCTACTTTCAAAAAATCAGTGACTTTTCAGTGACTTTTCAAAAGTGAGGATGGATGGAACCTTCTTCAGTAAAAGGACAGACCGACAGCTATTTCAAGACTGGTCGATTGCCCCAGTTTGGTGCAGTTTAGAACCCAAAATCATAAAATACTTAGATGGGGGCAATGCAGTGAAATACACATTGTACCCTATTAGTTGAGAATATCTATACCAATAATCGGTGAATTGCATGAGGTAGGCTATTCCTGTTTCCTCTTAAGCAGCACGTTTTGTTACGTGCACAAGCCTGCATATTTTGTTTATGTGTAGACTATGTTTACACAGGATGCTGTAGGTTCTCTGTATGACAATCACGGGCGCAACACCTCAGTAGAGAAAAGTTTAAAACGGCAAGCCGCATCAGATGTAAAAGAATCTTCAAAACAATGTGTTTTTGTATTTTTTAAAAAGTAGAATAACAAACTATTGAAATGGTACAAACAAACAAACATTAAATAAACCGACAGGTTTGAAAGAACAGTAGTAGCGTTTCTCTGTACAGTAGACTACACTTCCTCTTTTACCTCCGCCATTTCACAAAGAAAACACTGCAGTTCTCCTTGTAGAAAGCCGTTGCATTTGGGATTTCTTTAATTCGAATGTGAACTATTCGCCAATAAAAGTGTACTTACCCTCGCTATTAATAAAAAGACCAGCTTCGTCTAGTCTTGCAGATAGAGGGGAACTATCCCGCCGGGTTCAAAGCACGGTCTAAACAAAATGTCCAGTTCTGAGCGATTACATCACAGCGACGCGTGTTACGTTCATTGCATACTTAGCTGGAAACCGAAAGTAACCGAGACCATCACTTTTAAAAAAGCTTTGACAGCCAGCTACACGGAACACCGGTACGGAGAGCTGAAGTTGTCAGGGGCCGCGGTGGAACGAATAACATTCTCAGCTCGACCGTAACAGTTGTTTAATACTTAAAACAAAATAGAAACAACGCTGATAAAACATCACAAAAGATCATGCATCATCATTTTTTCCCATTTGGTAATTTTTTTTTCTTTTTTTTTTTTTGACGATCCCGTGGCACTCCGTCACAGATCCCGGGAGTGCTCCAGACCCCGTATGGGGGACCCCTCGCGCTGTGGTACAGCACCCATGCCCATTGGGGCCACATACCAGTGCCCGATACTGAACCAAAGTGCTCAATTTAGGATAATAAAACCAAAATGCCCTAAAAGGGAGCATGAACAAGGAGCTTGGCTTAACATAAAGTATTTAGGGTCAAGGAAAGTATATTTTGTGAGACATCAAATGTGCAAGTCAAATTTGGTGTAAATATGTTCATCTTTAAAATTTTGCATTACAGGACTGAACTGCAGAGGCGAATCTTATGAACAGGCCAGGCAGGCAACTACCAGGGTCCCTGGGCGTTGGGAGACCTTGAGGGCTGAATTGTGTGAGCTTAACCTACTATACCACTATACTACTTAAATAGTTTCAGTAAATATCCAGCAATGTTAAGCAAAAACGAAGAAAAAACACAATAAATTCCGTCATAAATTCTGCTTTTTAACCATCGTTACAAGATATCTGCAGTGCTGAGGAGAGGTTTTGAAAATGCAACATTATGCTGGATACACATCTATTTTTCCTCGGGGCTCGTACAGCAATTCAAGCGAGTGGCCACGAGGGGGATGCAGAGCTCTACTATCAGTCGTACGGCTCTGTCAAGCTAACAACGTAAACTTCACTGATAAACTGTGCATTATACAACAAGCGCTTTAAATAATAATAATAATAATAATAATAATAATACATTTGGAGCTTTGCTAAAAGATGCATTTCAATTTTCATATCGTGCGTTTTCCCACTCGCACTTGACTTGCATATGTTTAGTAAAACAGACCTAAGAACTTAATAGTGTATTATGCAGAACATCTAGCTGCTGTGTTAAGCTGTCAATGCTCCGATCCAATTACCATTACCGCAACAACAAAAGCGGAGTTGATTAAGTTAAACTAATGATGTGTCATCACGTCACCTTTAAATTATTTGCCTAGAAATGAAACAACAAATGATGTTTGTTAAAGATATTTTGAAACAGCTGTTGGGAGCTCGATTACAACAACGTATGATCATAATGAGGGTGGTCGAACACGTCTGCAATCAAGAAGAAAATCTGATGTGTGTAATGTGTACATTAGCATAATGACTATGGTAATATAGCTAGATCAGAAGGCATTCAGCTGATGTACAGAAAAGATAGCAGTATCCAGAGTAAACAATGATAAACGCGATAATACGCATGCTGTTTTGCATTGGATATGTGCCCGGTCAATCTAAGTAGGCTAATTCTAGCAAGCGGTTGGTCAGAACTATCAAGATGTTTTGTGTTTTGAGAAGCCCCTGAGAATATGGGAAGTCGAAAAGGACTCATTGGTTGGTCTCTATGTGCGTCAATCAAAATAATTTCGCTATGATTGGACGTCCGTTTCATTCTTGTCTGAAGTAGGTGTTTCCGAGGCTGTGAGGGACAGATCGGACACAGAGCGAGACGAAAGAAGCTGCGACAGGAAAATGGCTGACAGATTCTCTCGCTTCAACGAGGATCGTGATTTCCAGGTAAAAAGCACAACAAATAACGTACACAGGCAAACCAGACCGTATGCTTAATATTATTTGCATTGTAGACTCCATTATAAATTAATTAATTGACGAAACTCTGTAAAGATAGGCTTACACGCCCTTGTGTAGTCCAAAGTCTGCGTGTTTAGTTTGAGACGACCACTAAGCTAGCTAACGTTAGCAATGGAAGGAAGGGGACTTCTTATGAAACGCAACACTAGTATACCACCTCTGACTGTACAGGCGTGGTAGTAAAATCTCTCTTCATATGTTGTGACTTTGTTAATTAATTTGGTCCTGACGTGTGTGTATGTAGAGCGATTGGCTCGCCAGCTAGCTAACATTACGGTACCACCCCACACCGTAGAATTGGCTAGCTAGCCAGTGACAATGGGGGTGAAAAGAGAATAACAAGGGACTCGGCTCTTCGTTGTTTCTAAGCTTACCGGTCAGTCTGTTTCACGGACTTGACAAGGGGGTGCTTATAACAGCTATTTCTTGTTGCACAAGAGCAAGATGAATATTAGCTAGCGTTTCATCTAGTTTGGGTGAAAACAAGGATGACGAAATGTAAGCCTGGTACTGATTTGGAATTTCCTTTGCCTTCTTGTTTTCAGTTCACATTTTCTTGGACAACATCCATTGAAAAATACAGTGTATTTTTGGATTGTATGTCAATCATCTTGTAGGTTGTCCTCAAGGTGCCGGTCAGATACACTCGTGTTATCACTGTCTTTTTAACTGATCTTGAAACATATTGGTATTTGGACGGTTAGCCGTCTTTTTGGTGTCACTGCCACGGGTCTCTCTGTAACTTATCTCTTGGTAGCCATAAAATGTATAGCTAGGCCAAAACCTTTCACTCGATACCTAGGAGGCGGGGGGGGTGGGGGAAGACTCGGCGTTGTGGCAGTGAAAATAAAACCGTTTTTCCAATATCCAGTTGCAGAGGCTGTGTGCTGCTAGAATTTCTTTGGAAATTTAATTTAATTCTTTGTGGTGACATTCGTTGGTTAAAGTGAGTTATGCTTCTCGTCCTGTTGCATTGGCAGCGAGTTTGCGGTATCAGGCGTGCGCTGCGCGTGTGTGGTGTGGGGTTTGAGGTCTCTCGGTATGCCGATAATTGAAGCCGTGCTCCCCGACCATTCACGGTTTCCTGCCGCTGAGGTCTCCGTCGTCGTGTGAGTTTAAGCCCAGGGAATCCAGCGTTCCTCTACCGCAGTTCCTTCAGCCAGCGCACAGTGCTTACTACACTACTTTTAAAGACACGTGCACTGTCAATGTTTATCTATGCAGAAGTTTTATTTGTGTAAAGTGGCACTGGAGAAGCTTGTAGTTTTTCATAGCCTAGCCTGAGGCGTCTTAGCGGATCAGGGTCTTTTCATTTTTGCTGACTCGCTGACTCGCTGTTAGTGTTGACTTCTCTCCCACGAGCATGTTAAAAGTCTCCCGTATCTATCTCCTGCCATGTAAAGTGGTAAGCAACCTAAGATATTCGTGCTCAACTGGACAACAGGCATAATTGGAGTATAGGACAACTGTCATAACCTGATGTGAATTAATCATTTAAAGTGTGCCAGGTTATTTATCTGTTACGTGATGACAAGAAGAGCAGGCAGTCTTCGCGCTGGCTTCCATGTTTAGTGCTTTGGTAGCTACGGCGCTCAGCAGCACAGGATAGTGTTCGCTAAAATTGGTGGGAAGATGATGCCTGATTTAATGTCATTTTGATCGTATGAAACGGTGTATGTAGCCTAAATGACCATTCCCCCTCCTTACAACAACAACAACAACAAGAAAAAACACACTCGTGTTGTTTTGAGGAACCTTTGACATATGGACCTAAAAAATCAGTTTCCCTTTTTTCACTCCTTAGCTTTCAAAACCCCATCATTATGCAGCAGGCTTCACATTTGCTCTCACGGAGTGCTTAAAAAGGTTCAGGACGTTGTGGTGGGAGAACGCCAGCTCCCGTTCTCCAAACCAGGGCTGTCGGCCAAGTCACTGCCACTCAACAGGATCTCAGCCGCGGCTCCCGCACAGCTGACTAATGGGCGTCTTTTGTGTGCACTGTGCAATGATTCATGCGAAGGGAGCGTTTTCGCCAAAACGGGTTTATGTTTCAGATCAGAGAAAAACATCGTCCGGCTGCTGTCAGACAGCGTTTAGCAAGGAGCCGCACGTCTACAAAACATATACCAGTGCTTATAGTAACGTTAAACTCCACTTTTACGAAATACAAGTTTTTGGGGTTTGCATGTGATACATTATGCATGGTTTCTTGCCCTTAAGGGCAAGAAGGACAGCAGACCAGTTCATGTTTAAAGCTTCTTGGTGTAATTTGGCCCAAGGAGTTTAAAAAAAAAAAAAAAAAAGGAGGTTTTCAGTCTAGGCCAGACCATCTTTAAATTCTGATACTGCTGAAATCATCCACTGGTTTCCAAGGCTGACTGGGATGTTAGGCTGGCTTGTGTGTTAGGCTGACTGGGATGTTAGGCTGGCTTGTGTGTTAGGCTGACTCGGGTGTTAAGCTGGCTTGTGTGTTAGGCTGACTGGGATGTTGGGCTGGCTTGTGTGTTAGGCTGATGGAGTGGTTCACACACAGTGGTGCAGCTGTTGACGCTCACAATAGTGCCTTTCATGCACGCCTCCACAGTTGCTGGGCTTTCAACAGTTTTTTTGGGTGCTGCAGGAACATGACCCCCCCCCTCGCTCACCACCCCCTGTCAGGTGTGAACCTGTGTGATATAGCCAGAATCCCCCCCCCCACCCCCCCGAAACATCGGCAGCCGTTGGAGGTGTCTGTTGCTGCGCTGGCTGTGTGCCAGAATTGGGTGAGCTGGATGGTCCCTCGTCCCCTTTTGTGCGCCCCCCCCCCCCCCCCACGGGCTGGCTGGAGCAGTGTCCCCGCTGAACCCAGGCTGAGCCAGGAGGGAGAGAGATTACACTCTGGCGAAATTTGAAAACATTTAGGCCCCAGAGAGAGAGGGAAAGAGACGACGAGAAACCACAAACAATCAACCTCCGTTTTCTGAGAAATGGCACACTTCAGACCCTGAGCAGGTCCATCGGTAAGAGTTTTTAGAGTGGCTTCGCTCGTGCGCCTAGAGATTTGAACGGTGCGACAGTTGGGTTTGCTGTGCCTGGATTGTCCGCTTCAGAATTTATTTGCGATGTAGCGGGAGCAGTGGAACGGGATGTTGCTTCAAAAGGTGGTTTTTCCATTCAGATTGTGCCTTCTACATAAATCCTGTTACTGTTGTGGAAAACATTCAAGTCTGGGGTGGGGGGGTGGTGGGGAGGTGGGCGTTGGACGCAGCGCATCCTTCAGCTCACTCACCGGTGCTGCTTTCTTGGAAAACGGAAGGACCGGTATGACTGCTTCCATTCTCAGTCATGCCTAGTGGACGTGTTTCTGTTCCCTCTTCCTATGTAGGGGCGACTCACTGGAATGGAGAGAGGGGCTGTTAGCCTTTTGTTTGTGGGACTGTGTGACCTTTGATACTGGGGGGGGGGGGGGGGGGGGGGGGGGGGCTGGGGGGTGGGAGTGTTCTATGAACGAGTCTCACAAGATCCTCAGAAGTATTGAAAAAATATTTCTTGCCATTTCCTTCAGGGAAACACAGCAGAGCTCAGATGTATATGTCTGTGCCTGATAAATACATAATCAGTCCTTCTTTAAGTGGCTAGCTGGTGCTAAACAATATTTTATGGTTTATATTCAAGCATATTGGAATGATGCCGTAGGTTTATTTGTAAATGCATGTGTTTCCTGGTCCCTGCTTTGGTGGGAGCTAAGCCCAGTGTGTGGGCGCTGATGGGGGAGCGTCCTATCACCGGGGATTATGAAGTAAGAATAAGGTGCTGTAAAAGGGAGAGGAGCTCGACCAATCGACCAAGTGTGTTGGTATGGACCTACGGAACAGCGCTGATGGTGATTGGTAGATAGTGTCTGGCTACGTCCTGGCTAACACCATAGGGTCAGCCAGGAAGTGTAGCCGTGAAAGTATCTTTGCGACCGCCCTTATGCTTTTCTCTGCCGTCCCCGTCGTCAGGCCACAGCTGTGTTTGGAGAACGTCGATGACGTCGGTGGCCTGGGGATCAGCCAAACCGCTAGGCTAATTTAACACCTCTGTCTGTGGGCAGGATTGCTAAATTTGTCTGGCACCTCTGTCGGTGAGCTGAACCGCTAGGCTAATTTAGCACCTCCATCTGTGAACAGAACCGCTAGGCTAATTTAGCACCTCTGTCGGTGAGCTGAACCGCTAGGCTAATTTAGCACCTCCGCCTGTGAACAGAACCGCTAGGCTAATTTACCACCTCTGTTTGTGAACAGAACCGCTTGGCTAATTTAGCACCTCTGTCTGTGAACAGAACCGCTGGGCTAATTTAGCAGCTCCATCTGTGAACAGAACTGCTAGGCTAATTTACCACCTCTGTTTGTGAACAGAACCGCTAGGCTAATTTAGCACCTCTGTCTGGGAACAGAACCGCTAGGCTAATTTAGCACCTCTGTTTGTGAACAGAACCGTTAGGCTAATTTAGCACCTCCGTCTGTGAACAGAACCGCTAGGCTAATTTATCACCTTCGTCTGTGAGCAGAACTGCTAGGCTAATTTAGCACCTCCATCTGAACAGAACCGCTGGGCTAATTTAGCACCTCCATCTGTGAACAGAACCGCTGGGCTAATTTAGCACCTCTGTCTGTGAGCAGAACCGCTAGGCTAATTTAGCACCTCTGTCTGTGAACAGAACCGCTAGGCTAATTTAGCACCTCTGTCTGTGAGCAGAACCGCTAGGCTAATTTAGCACCTCTGTCTGTGAACAGAACCGCTAGGCTAATTTAGCACCTCCGTCTGTGAGCAGAACCGCTGGGCTAATGTAGCACCTCCGTCTGCGAGCAGGTGTGTCTGTCAGTCGCTGGCTGCAGTGTGAATTAAGGAGCAGCGTGCAAACACTCTACTCTTTCCAGCAGGGGAAGCCTGCATCGCTAAAGCCGCTAGCTGACTTCATAGCGCTCCTGCTGGGTGCGCTATGAACCTCCTCCCCGTACCCAATGTAGCTTATGGAGCTAAGCTGACGTCGTTCTGAATGGTGTGCTTTGAGGAGGCGGTGTGGTGTAGTTGTGAGGACATTGTCCTGTAATGGACGGCTTTATTCTTAGGGAAGGAGCTTGGCTTGAATTGCAGTAAATGCAGTAAATATTCAGTTCATCAAATGGGAGAATACGCACAATGTGTGTAAGTCCTACGCTGAATAATATCGCCAGTATGTCCTCACATTGCAGCATGGACTGGACTGGCACACACTCAGAGCTCAGTGTGAATTTGTTTTCATACCTGCCTGGTCAGGTAAAAGTTGGTAAGAAATGTGCCCCGACTGAATGTGTACTGGCCGGGATGTGACATGAAGTGCATTTAAAAAATAAAAAAAACAACTCCCAAAACCTCTGTCATAACAATTCACTTATTATTTATCTGGTATCATCATCAGATGTTTAAAAGAATATTATAAATGGTTTGCTTCGTAACGCAGGGCCTATCAGACGTGATGTGGCGGTCGGGACCGTGCGGTTTGTAGTCTGTGAGATGCAGAACTGAGAGGCCGACGGGCTGCGGTCTCTCGCGGGCGGGCAGGAGGATGAGGTCATCCCGTTTGAGCGCAGCGCGGCAGTTGGCGGATGGGTTGGCGGCTCCTGCCCCTCGAGCAGCACTTCCGATAAGCAGGCAAATATCGCAGCAGCCTGCTCTGCATCACTGTCACTGGGAAAAGACTGGAATGTGTCACACGCCTCAGAGAACACTGTACCTCAATTCACTTTGTGCGTTCTTAAAATCTTGAAACAATTCAGTTCTTTTATTTCATATTTTACCAGCAGCCTATGAACTCAAGTGAACAGTTACAGAGGCAGTTATTAGCAGTTTTTTGTTACTTATTTAATTGAAGCTCCCACTGTTTTATTGTAACGTTCAGCAGTAGCGTGAGCTTTATGTTGGTAATTATGTGCTTAATATCTCGCTTGATTCGCTTGTGTAGGGGCCAGTGCACTGAACGCCTGCAGTGTTACGGTCGATCTCCTCTGTGTTCACGTTTTGCCTTTATCTTGCTTATTTGCACTTAATGTGGTCGGCCGTAATGGCTTCGCTGGTCACTTTGGAGAGAAAACATTGTCTGGATAAATAAACGTTAATATGTAAAGGTCTGTAAGTTCTGGGTGAACTGCCGCAGCTAGTGAGAAGTAGGTAATGTCTTCCTGTGTGAATGCAAGAAGAGGGAGAGTTAGGTTGGCTGCTGTAACGGTAAGCAGTCATGAGACACAGTTTCTAATCAAAAGATGCCTTGTTAGCTCCAGCCTGTAGGCCGCAGGCTGTTGGCGCAAACCTAGCGGAGGGCGTTTATGCTAGCGGGGCAGGGAGAGCACGTTACTGCAGAAACGCTTAAGGTTCGGTGTCCGGAAGCCACCATAGAAGGCTGCTGCAGTTAGACTGAGGCGTATTGGTTTTGGTCACACGTTGTAGTAATAATAAGGATAACATATTTAATTTCGTTTATTTACACCATCGCAGAGTTACCCGTGCTTCCGTTTCAGACGGGAGGCAAAGTGGGGTGCCCGCACTTCGCGGAGAAACTGGCACGGGGGCGGAGCTTCTGGTTTGCGTAAACGCTCTATGGTAGCGAGGTGTGATGTGGGTAAAATGGGCCCTCTCCACACGATGGCCCACTCTCGTGGCCTCTCTGTGGGCTGAGCCCCACGCCTCCCTCTATGGTGATGAGCTCACACCATGACCTAGTTTCCCAGATTTCTTAGCAGCCAGCCAGGTGAGAAAAGCAGCCAAACGGGGGTGTTGGCGGCAGGGAGACAAATTATCCCGATGACATCATTTGTTTTTTTCTTAAAGGTGAAAAAATGTAGGACCTGAATGGATTGCATGGTTCAACATGCTCTTTCACATGGTTCAGCCAATAGCCTTGCCAGACTTTAAAATTTTTTTATTTATTTATTTTTTAAAAACTTTTTTACCTCAGTCTTGAGAAATTTTGTGACCCTGTCCTATATCTTAAAGTAGCTGGCCTGAATCAGAGGTCTGTAGCGAGCCACTTAGCCAGTAATCGGGTCTTTGGGGAGCTCCTTGCCTGACGGCAGCTGCTGCCCCCCTCTC
Organism: Anguilla anguilla; assembly: GCF_013347855.1. Classification (NCBI taxonomy): domain Eukaryota; kingdom Metazoa; phylum Chordata; class Actinopteri; order Anguilliformes; family Anguillidae; genus Anguilla; species Anguilla anguilla. Next base: position 29,514,658 of record NC_049217.1, on the reverse strand, counting down.
CTCCCTGAACTTCAGCCCCTGTCTCCTGTCCCGGTACGGAGGAGGAACAGGGAGAGTTGCAGCAGGGTCCTGTGAGCGCCTGGCTGAGGGGCGTGGCTGTCCTGCGGGCGTACTGACTTCCAAAGACCTCTGGTTCCATGGTCCCTTCAGCTTGAAGAGCTCGGTCCTCTGTGTGTGTGTGTGTGTCTGTGTGTGTGTGTGTGTGTGTGCGCACTAAAGGGGGAGTGGCCTGTTGCCATGGGGTAGTGAAATTGGGATGAGTCATTATGAAACGGAGAGGAGCTCGACCAATCAGATCTTATGCTGGTGTAGACCAGCAGAACTACATTGATGAGGATTTGGTTTAGATGCTTCCTGACTACCTCCTGGCTGCCTCCTGTAGGGGTGGGACCGACGTCACCTGACTGATGTATGTGTGCATGCGTTAGAGTGCGAAAGAGAAACAGACTGACCCCCTTTTCCACTTCGAGCGGTCTGTTTAATTCTTCGCAGGGAGGTGGACATTTTCAGCACGCGAGCGCGCTCATGGTATTATCGGCCTCGTGTGTGTTCAGTGAGCCGCAGGAGCGTTGTTTTGGTGGAACCGTTAGCGCCCGATCGGTCATTAGGCTGTCATCACGGAGCACAAATTTAGACTCGCGTCGGCAGACGTTAAGGTCAACAAAAGGGTTGCGGCATTCCAGAAACGGCCTGATGCGCGCTACGGAGTCTCCGATGTTCGCGCCTGCACCTTTTCCAGTCCCTGTTCTGACGTGAGGAGTGCTGATCTGGCTTTGCGAGCGTTTCCTGTGTGCTAGTGTTTGTGTTTCCTGCGTGCTAATGCTCATTTCCTGTGTGCTAATGTGTGTGTCCTGCATGCTAGCACGTGGTTTCTACATGCCAGCGTGCGTTTCCTGCGTGCCAGTCTGCATTTCCTGCGTGCCAGCGTGTGTTTCCTTCATGCTATCGCGTGTTTCCTGTGTGCTAGCATGCGTTTCCTGCGTGCCAGTGTGCATTTCCTGCGTGCCACCGTGTGTTTCCTGCGTGCTAGCGTGTGTTTCCTTCATGCTAATGTGTGTTTCCTGTGTGTTTTCTCTTCCCTGCAGGGGGGAAATCACTTCGATCAGTATGAGGAGGGCCAGTTGGAGCTGGAGCAGGCCTCTCTGGACAAGCCCATAGAATCGGTAAGGCCCCGCCCACCAACCGCCGCCCGCGCCGTAGGAGCAGTGCGTGAGGAGGGATGACTGTCCGGTCTGGGATAGGGGCCCGCAAACCCCCACCCCCCCTCCTCTCTCCCAACCAACGCCACCCCCTCTCTTCCCTCAACCAGAACATACCCCCTCCAACCAACACCCCCCCCCCTCCCCCAACCAACACACCCCCTCTCTTCCCTCAACCAGAGCATACCCCCTCCAACCAACACCCCGCCCCAACCAACACACCCCCTCTCTTCCCTCAACCAGAGCATACCCCCCACCCCAACCAACACCCCACCCCAACCAACGCCACCCCCTCTCTTCCCTCAACCAGAGCATACCCCCTCCAACCAACACCCCCCCCTTCCCCCAACCAACACACCCCCTCTCTTCCCTCAACCAGAACATACCCCCTCCAACCAACACCCCCCCCCAACCAACACACCCCCTCTCTTCCCTCAACCAGAACATACCCCCTCCAACCAACACCCCGCCCCAACCAACACACCCCCTCTCTTCCCTCAACCAAAACATACCCCTTCCTTCTCATCAGCCAACACAGACCCCCCCCAATGAACACACACCCCCTCCCTCCCTCCCCTCAACCAACACACACCCTCTCCTTTCCCCCCAGTGAACGCACATTCCCCCCCCCCTCCACCCCGCCAAAACACCCCCCCCCCCAACCAACACACACCCTTTCCCCGCAGTGTAGTGATTCCACCACTGAGTATCTCCTCGCTCTGCGTCCTCCCCCTCTGACGTGTGTGTGTTATAAAAGCCTGATAGAGCTTCATAGAGCTCTCATTTGCTTCTGTTTCCAGTCATAGAACTAGTTTGGTTTAAATAGAAAATATGACTTTGTCCCCCCCACCCCCCACCCCCCCTTTATTCTTTTTTGATTTGGATTTTTTTAACATTCTGTAATTGTGTCCGTCTCTTCCTGTCCCTTGTTTTTTGTTTTATTTATATTTCCACTAGTTGAGGGCATTTTTGCGTGTTGACTGGCTTGGGTTGTTTGGCTGGAGTGGATAGTGCACTGTTGGAGAAGATCACATGGGAATGTACCCAGCTAGGACCGGACAACGCTGCACACTCCACAGTCTCTGCTGCAGTAATTTGGGGTGGGCCTGCGGAATGACAGAACACAAACGTGAGGAGGGTGTAAACACAGAATCTATTCAGCAACCCGATACTCCGCTCTGGCGTCCCTTCCGTCCTCTTTACTTCCTGATTACCGCAGGCTCCAGTTTCCGGTGTTGTGTTGCAGCTTATGAATATTCATGAGGAGGCGGTCCTAAGGAGGATAACATGACATTGTTGCCACCAGTATTGTCGCCGATTCTGAAAATTAACAAGACATATCAGATTAGAATATTTCTGCTTCAACAGTAAAGGGAGACAACTGGTTAGTCTGTATTACCTGTGGTCACTAGCATCCACCCATGGCCTGCCAATAACAAGCAAGGCCTTTTATTCCCCCCACCCCCACTCACACGCAAATACATGTGATACACTGAAATTAACGCAAGCGCTGCAGCACAATAATACACAATCAGTGCAAACCACTGAACGCAGTCTATTGAAGTGGTTCCTTGTTTTAATTGGTCTAAAAGGGATCTCAGTGCAGTGTCCACTCCAGTGAGATGGAGAGAGCGGGGGCTGGCTGGGGGTCGGCGGGTGTGGTTGTGGCTGTGGGTGTGTTTTTGTGCGTGTGGGATGGGAGGGTGCTGGAGTGTTTTTAGGGGGTTTGAACGCGGCTGTCCAGTTTTGTACACAACTTGGGGTGTTGGACGTTTCTCTCCTGCAGCGAATTGGCCCCAGTTAGCTAAAGCAGCTGTGACCCGGTTTGTATCTGCACGCTCCTGCTCTCTGTCCCCCGGGATATCCTGTGACGCTTTGCTTGCTTCTCTCTCTCTCTCTCTCTCCCTCCCCCCCCACTCATTTCTCTCTCTCTCTCTCTCTCTCTCTCTCTGTCTCTCTCTTTCTCTCTCACTCTCTCTCACTCTCACTCTCACTCTTTCTGCTCTACATCTGCCTCTGTCTCTCTCACTCTGCCTGCTCTCTCTCTCTCTCTCCCTCTCCCTTTCCCTCTCTATCTCTCTCTCTGCGTGCTCTACCTCTCTCTCTCTTTCTCTCCCTTTCCCTCTCTCTCTCCCTCTCTCCCCCTCAGTGACTCGGTGTATGGTACCCTCTGTCAGTCTGTGTCGGCATGGTGCTTGTGGAACAGGAAGTGCTTTTTTTTTTTTTTGGTTTGTTTGGCTGACGGCGCACGTAGGCAACATCGCAGGCAGCTCGGCTCCCGGGCACCGCGGGCGGCGGCCGCCTCGTTAACGGGATTCCCCCCGGGGATTCTGGGAAGGCTCTCCTCTCTCCCTGCTGCGTGTCCATTTCGCACAGTTCCAGTTTCCAGGGAAAAAAAAAAACAGCTCTCTCTTCTCAGCCAAAACCGATTGGCATTCATTTGATGCAGTAACGTATTAGTTTATTCAACCATGGTGTAGGCCTCCATTTTACATCGTTCCCAGAATGCATTGCGGCAGTCAGATAGGAGATGAAGGGAAGGGGAACAGGCACGGGTGGCTCTGGTAGTACAGGGAAATTTACCGGAGCGTGTAATTATGATTATGATCATTTTCAGTTGCGGGGGCTGTTACAGTTGGAGCTCCCTCATTGGTGGAATCGCCAGACTGCACGCTGAATTCAGAAGCTCAGACTCGGCCAGGCGCAGTGGAAGTTAACGCGTTTTAAAAATCGGAGCAGAGCGGGTTTTCACGTTCAGCTGTTCTTCCCTCGTCTGAAAAGGAAAACTCTCCTCGTGTTTAAAGGCGTTTAGCGCACAGACGCTGAAAGGTCTTTGGAAGTGGGTTGCTGCACCCGTAATGAAAAAGGTAGAGCGTAGAGAGAGAGAGAGGAGAGAGGGAGGGAGAGAGAGAGAGAGAGAGAGATGTGGATGAACGGCAGGTCTGTTAGTGCTGTTAGCTCCTGCGATGTTGTCTATGGAGAGGTACTGAGGGCTCGGTGAAGCAGAAATTCACACACGCACACACACACTGTCACTCACTCACTCACTCATTTGTTCTTTCACACACGCACACACACACACTGTCACTCACTCACTCACTCATTCACACACACACACACACACACACATGCACCCTAGCAGGCACAAACACACACACACTGTCCCTCGAGCGTCATGCAGACTCTCACACGCACTTCGCATGGCGTTCTGATTGGATGAGGCCACGTCCAGCGGCGTTCGAGCCGGCCTCGTGCTCCACTGCGGCGCGTAACAAGGGGCGCCAGGTCGACCCCTGCGCCCGCTTTGGACCGGCCCGGTCTGACCCGCTGCGGACCGACCGGCGCGGGCGCGAGCCGCGAATCCCGCCGGCTCCTCAGCCCCCCTCTGCGCCGCTCAGCGTGCGCCACGCGTACCCCGCTAGCACTCTGTGTTTCTCTGTGTGTGGGGGGGGGGGTGTTCTTCCTCCGTTTTTATTCCTCTGTTTATGTATTTGTTTAGTTCTGCCTTGCATGCATAACTGGAGTAGCGTTTGATTTCCGTCACTTCCTCCCCTCTGAGAGAGAGATATACGGGCGGCAGCCTCAGGCCTAAAAATACCCTAAAATAAGACCGCAGACCGCAGACGGATGGACCGAAAGACAAACAGACAGGCAGACAGGCAGGCAGACAGACAGACAGACAGACAGACAGACAGGCTGGCAGGCAGGCAGGCAGGCAGATACTGACTAGCTGACTGACTGACTGACGTGGTGAAGGAGCAGATTGCAGAACTTTGTCCTCCGTTTAGACTCCACCCTTTGAATGGAGCGGTTATTATTTTGCCATTCATAATTTTTTGCAGCATGAGGTCAGCGTTCATCATTTTCAGATTCGTCACTCGTGTGAACATTCATAACGCCTGTTATACATCCATAATATTGCCCCCTTTCCTAAGCCTGGCTATGGTGACGCAGGCCGGTGTAATGTCGGGTCTTATAAGGACACCGTTAGGCTGTAAAGGCCATTGCTCACCAGCACGGTTGGCATCTCATAATGCGCTCCCCTCCAAAGTTAATTTCCCCTGTGTGAAGCGTTGGGCCTGGAATTTGGCAGTCGGTGTTAAAGCTGCTTGCTGCAGTGCTGGGGTGGGGTGGGGTGGGGTGGGAGTGGGAGTGGCCTGGCGTTGAAAGGGGGGTTTATCTGGGCCATGCAGCCAGCACTCTGAAATGTCCCCGCCTCTGTGTGAGGGCTTCAGGGGGGTTGAGAGAAACCGAAATGCTTCAGCGGCATGCACTGCAGTGAGTGAGTGAGAGAGTGAGAGAGTGAGTGGGTGAGTGGGTGAGTGGGTGGGTCGGTGGGTGGGATCTGGGAGATGGACAATCATGGGAGTGAAACTGAAGGAGTAAATGTCACTGTTTAGGGTTAAAGGTCAGGGGTCATTAATTGTGGCTCAAAAAAAAAACGTTCTGCTGCCACCCATCCCAATAAAAGCGCTTTTATCTTTAAGCACAAATGTTATTGGAGGTTAAAATGTTTCCCCTTAAATAGGAAAACCATTTTGATTCTGGCCAGGGGCCTTTCTCACTCTGAGTGACTTTCAAATGTAGTCCCCAGAAGCAACGCTTTATGTTACCTGCTGTAGAGCCGTACGGACACACAGTGACAGAGCTCGCTCTGAGGCGCACCCTACTATCGACACCCTACTAGTAGCGTGGGAGGCTAAACCTTTGAAACTGAAACCCAGAGAATGAATTAACCCAGCAGAAAGGCCCGCCTTCTTCAGCGTCTCAGATCCATTTTACTGGCCTCACCCAGGTTTGAGGTGCCGTTCGTTTAAAATAAATAAATAAATAATAACCCATTACGCACTAGCAGTTTCGTGCTACGAAATGTTGTTACGCAACTTTTTTATTTCCGTGAACGAGAGCCAGAGTCGACATTCCGGAACATTTGCTCCAGCCTGTTCCCGGATCGCGGCCTGCCTGGCAACGCTCATGGAAACGTTCCGTTTCAACGTTCTGTTGTTTCACTGTGAACAAAAGCCCCGAACGTTGTGGATGGATCACGCAGGCAAAACATTTCATTTATTTGGTGTAGCAAGTAGAATTGGCTTGCTAACTGGCTACGCAATACACTGTGTCACTGTGTCACTTGTCACATGTCTGTTTTTTATAAACACGTTTGTTTATAAAGTAGATGTATGTGCCGTGAGCTAGCTCCAGTTAACAAAATCGTACCCTGTCAGAACCGTGTACGTCTTTCTTCTCCCATCGTTGGCTGTTTTAGTCAAGTACTTGACAGCCGCTGATTGTTGAATTAGGCCCGAGTGCAGACTTAGGTTTGTGTACAGAGCTGGTCCTGAGAGCAGAACTAGGCCCAAGAACAGGACTGGACCTGAGAGCAGAACTAGGCTCAAGAACAGGACTGGACCTGAGAGCAGAACTAGGCCCAAGAACAGGACTCGACCTGAGAGCAGAACTAGGCTCAAGAACAGGACAGGACCTGAGAGCAGAACTAGGCCCCAAGAACAGGACTGGACCTGAGAGCAGAACTAGGCCCAAGAACAGGACTGGACCTGAGAGCAGCACTAGACCCAAGAACAGGACTGGACCTGAGAGCAGAACTAGGCCCAAGAACAGGACTGGACCTGAGAGCAGCACTAGACCCAAGAACAGGACTGGACCTGAGAGCAGCACTAGGCCCAAGAACAGGCCTGGACCTGAGAGCAGAACTCAGTTTGTGTGCTGGACTGGGCTGGAGTGCAGAAACTTGGCTTGTCTGCAGAACTATGCCTCGGTACAGTTTATTAGTGAGCTGCCCTTCACATCCAATGTTCCCCAAGTTACCAGATCACAAATAGAACTGGCCCTGTAGAGTATGAGTGCCAGGCTCAGCTGTAAGGTAATACCCCCCCGTCTCCCAAATGCCATAACCACCCGCCGACTATTCCTGCCCTCAGGCTGTTTGTACATCATCCATCCATCCATCCATCCATCCATCCATCTATCTATCCATCCGTCTGTCTGTCCACCTTTCTCACTGCACGGGGGAGCTCGTCCCACTCACCCTTTGTCTGTCTGTCTGTCTGTGTGTGTGAGCGTGTGTGTGTGTGTGTGTGTGCGCGCGCATGTGTGCGTGCATACTGGATTACGTGCGCGTGTGTGTGTGTGTGTGCGTGTGTGTGTGCGTGCTTGAGTCGACCCAACCGACATAACAGTACCCTGACCAGGGCAGTTCCATGAAAGACATCAACAGGATGAGCTCCTGCTCTGCCCAGTGAAGGCTGTCCTGAAACTGACGAGCTGATGGACCATTATGGGAGGTTATAGATTAACTCTCTCTCTGTTCTGAGCACTGTCCTGCTTCACACCCACAATGGCACCTGTCAATGCCGTTGACATTTTTGCATTATACAGCACAGGCTTAAGATCAAGAGTATTACTGTCTGAATTTTATTATAGCTAACCGCAAACCCTCCCAGTCCCTTTTAGTCTTATTCCCACTATATAATACAATAATACAAAAATAGATTAACGCGCAGGACAGCTTGTATTAACAACCCCATGTAGATAAAGAGCTTAGCATTCAAGCAAAGATTTCACCGGTAATTCCAGTCGTGAATATTTAGATATGTCTCTGTAGACCTCTGCAACTCGTCTGTAGGGCTATAAAAAAAAAAATCTGCTGCTGTGAGTCTTTGCCAAGGCCACCGTCAGTAAAAGTGGTTGCAGTGTGGCCTTGAGTGTTGCACCAGTGGAATCCGGTTGGGCTTTGATGGAACATACCACACTCCAGTGAGGAAGTGTGGCCGCTCGATTGCACCCCCTGTTTTCGGCACCCACCGGTGACATTCTGGTGCTCTCTCACCTGGGAGTTAATTGCCTTAAAGCAGGACTTAAGAATCCTCATCCAGGATGTGTCTGCTCCCTAGATGTCTGTCAGTTCACTGCTTTCTTGGTTCTGGGCGGCAGTGTAGTATAATGGTTAAGAAGTTGGTCTTGTAACCTAAAGGTCGCAGGTTTGATTCCCAGGTAGGACACTGCCGTTGTCCCCTTGAGCAAGGTACTTAACCTACATTGCTCCAGTATATCCAGCTGTATAAGAGCGTCTGCTAAATGCCTGTAAACTAAACTAAACTTCTGTTAAATGCTGCTTTTATTACAACAAAAAAAAAAGAAAAACGAAACCACATTTCTTCGCTGTGAGAGAATTTGGTCAACTGAAGTAAAGTGGTAGCCTCTCTCGCTCCTGGTTACCGTAACCAAGCAGAGGATATCAACATGTAGCTTCTGGCGACGCCCAGAAGTGACCGAATCCAGGGTGTGTCCGTTGGGTCGTCTCACTCGTCGTCCGTCCACCCACACCCCAGGGTTAAGAAGTCCTCCCTTTGGTATGCGGCGTGCGGTGGTCCAGGTCCCGTTCGGGTTGGGGTTTGGCTTGTTATAATTGGTTGTTGGGACGTTGCCTTGTGCCCCCTGGCCGGGGACACTCGGTACACAGTGTACGAATTCCTCGTCCTGTTCCGTCAGCTCCTGGAACGGGGCCCGTGCTTAGCGGGGCCCCTGTGAGGCCCCTGTGAGGCCCCAGTGAGGCCCCAGTGAGGCCCCTGTGAGGCCCCTGTGAGGCCCTGTAGAAGTGACCCCGTATATCTCTCTCTCTCCCTTTATTTGTCTGTTGTTTCACACCTCTTTGCTTTACTCTCTGTCCTGCTGCTACTCTCCCAATCACAGCACACTGCACATTACCTTTTGTGTACTTTATTCTTTTTTTGTCGTTTTTGAGTAAGTTTAATTTAGATTTTTTCCCTTTGAGCCAGAGAATATTAATAAAATGCTGATTCACACTCCTGTTCTGTATTTATTGTTTTACTTTTATTTTCCTACCAAGCAAAGTAAAAAAAACAGAAAGAAAACAACTAAATAAAGCTTACACTTGAAAGCATTAGTGACTGGAAAGTTTCTTACGTTGTGTCACATTTAACTGTTCTTTTGACAGCGCAGTTTTTAAAGCCAGGTTCGTATGGAAATGCTTTCACTCCACTTGCACTGCTGTTGGAATCGGCGTCCTGCTTTTCATCCGTCTGTTCACTTCAGCCCGTTCATTCCCCCCCCGCCCCCCCGCCCCCAGCCGGCACAGTGTCTCGCTACCCGCCTCGCCTCCCGTCCAATCAGATCTCAGGGAAACGCCCTCTCAATATACCATTCGTCTATATTATCGTTCTCTGTTAACAGTGGATTTCTGTCCTCTTATCTTTTCCCTTTTGTGGTGGGAGGAGCCAGTGGTAACCAACCCTGTTTCTGGAGATCTACCGTCCTGTAGGTTTACACTCCAACCCTAAAAAAAGCACACCTCATTCAACAGCTAGAGTCAGGCGTGCCAAATTAGGGTTGAAATTAAAACGTACATGGATGATTGACCTCCAGGAACAGGGTTGGTTGCCACTGCCTTCAGTGAATGTTGGCATCCCGAGGAAGTCATGTGACAGGAACCCTTCCCCGCCTTTCCTTATCAGGACTGGAATCAGGATCAATTCATGGTTCTGAAGAGATTAAATAAAGACGGGAATCGGCACAGTGTGTCTGCTGGGGGGGTTCTGAAATAGAGCAGAGCCATCTGGGAAAGTCATTGCCCCCCCCCCCCCCCCCCCCTTACGCGAAGAAACAACTTGCGGGAGCGGAACCAAGCAGGCAGGGGTGAAGTTGGATGGTCAGTTTGCGGCTCGGTTACTGGGACTCTTAAGAAGCTTAAAGAGCTCTCTGGCAAGGGGCTATTTGCTGCTCTTCAAACCGGCTCCAAGATCAAGGAGCTACGAGACAAAAAAGTGCTGTAACCGCCGTGGCACACAGCAGCCAAAGGAGGAGCGTCTCTGATTGGTGAGGCCTCCGTGACTCTGTGGCCGTCGAGGATGTGGCAGTGTCCAATGGCGGCCCACCATGAAACGGCTGGGAATCTCGAAAGTACTCTGGGATTCTCGAAAAATACTCTGGGAATCTCGAAAATACTCTGGGAATCTCGAAAATACTCTGGGAATCTTGAAAATACTCTGGGAATCTCGAAAATACTCTGGGAATCTTGAAAATACTCTGGGAATCTTGAAAGTACTCTGGGATTCTCGAAAGCGTCCTGGGAATCTCTCGCACCCTGTTACTCCGGAGGAACAGCTCAAATGCGAGGTGTGCCTGTCTTTGGGATGAGAAGGCCCTGTGGGGCTGTGGGCTGCCCTTCTCTGCTCTCTCTCCCTGCACGCGTGAAACCGTGGGCCAGAACCTTGTTTTGCGAGGCGTGGCTGCGGCGCATTGCTGAGATACTCCCTGTTTGGCTGACTTACCCGTTTGCCTTCCAAGAAAAACCAAGTGACAGGATTTCTCTTGTCACATGACACAAGAACACATGGAACGCACAGCCGAGGATACTTGTTTTGCCTGCCTCGTTTTGACTTGAGGCCTGAGGCATGCGGTAACATTCTCATGATCGCAGTACTCGCAAAGAATCTGGTCTCCTAGGAACAAATGGAACTATGGTAAAAAAGGATTCCGGAGCCTTTCGAGTTCCGAGTTTCCCTCTTTGAAATAATTCGTTTTAATTATGTGCTGATTATTTTTTTTTTTGGAGTCTTGACCCAATGACCCCACACATCTGGAGAGAGTGTGCTTTTGATCTCTAGTTTTCAGTAATTAAGTAAGAATTGAGTATTGTTGTCATAACTTTTGACGCAGACTATTTTTATAACCAGCTCTGGCAGTAGCTCAGGACAAAGACCAGATCATTTCAGTGAAATAATTAAATATGGAATTGGTCCGACTATTCTGAACGAACTTTAGCTTTTTTGTTCCAAGCTGAATTTTGAGTCTACATTTTTGTTCTTCTTTTTCCCCCCCACTTTCAAAATGTCTACCATAGTTTCCTCCTTAAATGGAACCTGTGTGCACAGTTTTGCTTGGATTTTTTCAAAGAACAGAGATCTGCATTTCAGACCAGATAGACTGTGGTTTGTCTTTTGCACCGTTCGTTGCATATCAGAAGCTCCTGCCCCATCACTGAAAACCAATCGAGTCATCCTTCAGTTGAGCCAATACTGTGTGCCAGTGCCTTATACACAGTGTTACTCTTATATCAGGGTGATGACTCTTATGACCTGCTGACCGACCTCAGTATCCCACTGCTTGGGCCCACTGCCTCTTTTCCCCTTATCCTTGAACCTGCAGCCAAAGCACGAGCTCTCTCAGCTTCCTCTACATGCCTTTACAGCAGCAGATGTGCTCTAATCCCTGAGATAATCCCCCAGCACGGATCTCTGCCAATCGTTTTTTGCGTTAAAGACAGCTTTCCCAGTTTTCCCAGAGCGGAATGCGTTGGATCACCCGTCAAGTCCTCGAGCAAAACCTTGGGGGAAAACGGATTCCTGATCCGAGCAGAAGCTGGGTTTGCTGACATTTCCACAAAAAAAAAAAAAAAAAACAAGCTTCCAAAAGTTTTTTTTTTTTTCCCCCATCTTGCGAGGCGGTGGATTAGGATGTTTTCCTGCCTCTGTACTTTTGGCACTTTAGAAACGAAGTGGCTTATTGAGAATGACTCGTATCCCAAATGACTGGCACCCCAGAACGTGGCGCTGAACGAGCAGGCGCTTGCGAGGAAGAGGTGGGTCGCCTAACTCCTCCGGACTGCCGAAAGGGAGGTGGCGGGAAGTCGTGGTCGAAGAAGAGGCATCGAGCAGCGGCAACGTTGGGTCAACGGGTGGGGTAATCAGGTCGTCAAGGGGCCAGAGCTGAGCCCAAGTGCCCAAGGAAGCCAAGGCAGACCCGTGTTCTGGAAGGGTGGGCGGGGGACAGTGTCCTCTCTCTCATTGGCCCCGAACGGAAAGGCGGCCATTTTAACTGCTTACCGGTGGAGCGCGAGGCTTGGGTGGGGAGACACTGCGGCCGTCGTGTGCGATCGTCCCCCCCTCACGTGCGCTGGCTGTGTGACCCGCTGGCTCGGCCCGTCCCGTCCCATCCTAACCCCTTCCACCCCCTTCTTCGTTTAGAGGACGTGTGGAGTACCTCACCGCTCTGTGCTTGAGCTCGCCCTTTCCCAGTGCTCCTGTGGATCTGTTTCTGTCTGTTTAGCGCCCCCTGTGTCCGCACCACGTACAGCATTTTACAGCTTAACATCGCCCGTTCTTTTTGTTAACCGTTAACAAAAAGTTGCATGCTGTGTGATTATGACTTGATGATTTTTTTTACATTTGATTTTTAAGTCTTGCCTTTCTTTTATCGTGTTTCCCTTTTTATTTATTTTTGCTAACACAATCAGGAAAACCTTTCTATTTGTTGGCTTTTGCTGTGTGTGTCCGGTGTGGTAGTGCGCTAGTCTTGCATCGCCTACCCCCCCACCCCCACCCCCCACCCTCCCGTTTCGCTGAATTGTTAGAAGTAGAGGGAGCTTTGAGTGACATTCATTCTGTCACATGATCTTGCTCCGGGTGTTCCCATGGTAACCACTGGCCCTCTCCTCCTCTTGGTGCTCTCTGTGTGTGTCATGGTTGTGGATTCATCACAAGCTTGGAGTTCTGTACCTCTGTGTCAATGCAAGATTTCTGTGTTTTTGTGTTTTGTTTATCTTGTCTTCCGACATTACGTGGATATATATATATATATATATATGTATGTGTTTGTGATACGTACATAACCACATCTTCCTCCGTATGCAAGTTTGAGTCCTTCAGTCAGATGGTTGTTGGTAGAAGTCAAGGTTTTTTTTTTTTTTAGTTCTCGTACAGTTCCCTTCCTGGTTATGACACCAATGCTAGGGTACACAGAAGAATTCCTGGCCATGTACTTGGGGGTTGATGTGTTGTAAGTACCCTTGCGGGGAGCAGGGGTGCTGCCATAAGTGTGCACTCAGGACATGGGAGTGGATATTTACAAAACCAGCATTTTCTATAAAGTTTTTAAGCCCTAGTAAAACACCTGCTCCCCACTCCCCTTAGCATTCCCATCTAGTAGCACTGCCAGGATTCTCTTAGCCTGTTTTATTCCCTCACACAAAATGGCTGTGATACGACACGGTACTGCAGGTGAATTGATCGTCATCCAGTTAGCCACCTTTGCCCCCACCCCCCACCCCTCATACCAACGTATATGTCCATTCCTGCAGGAAAAAATAGAGCTCCTCTTATTATTGTTTTTCTTTTTTTGTTTTTTTTTTCTTCTCTGTTGTGTCTGCCAGGATAATATTGGGCACCGGCTCCTGCAGAAGCATGGCTGGCGGCTGGGACAGGGCCTGGGCAAGAGCATGCAGGGTAAGGAACCCGCTCCTCCTCTCCTCTCAAGCGCTGTGCTACCTCTTCTCCTCTCCTGCCATCTTTACCCGTTTGTCCTCCTTTCGGTTTGGAGAAGAGACACCTACCGCCACCACCTTCCCCCCCCCCCCCCCTTTTCTCACGTGTCCCTGTCTGTTAACTGTCACTATTTGTGTTCAGCCACAGTTGTCTCTGTCTGTCTGGTTGGGGTTTTTTGGGGGGTGGGGGGGTTCTGAAATGAGGAGGGTGGTTTTCTCTGGAACAGGAGACCCTGCATGGGACTGAAGGGTATGGGCTGGGTGAGTGGTGGTGGTTTTGGGAGGGCAGAGGGGGGTTCGGTGGTGGTAGGGAGCATGTGGGGTATTGGGTGCCAGATTTTCGTCTTCTGTTCCAGAGCCATTTCCTCTGCTGCCACAGTTTTTTTTTTTTTTTCCCCCTGAGTCATGGAACCAGAGACTTTGGGAAAGACCGAGGCTACAGACAGGGATCATGCAGGCCGGTGAAATTATCCCTGGGGAGGGAACCGGCTTTTCAGAGCCCAAGACCCCGTCGCTGGTCTGGGACACTCGCACCCCCCCCGAAAAAAGGAGCGGCTTGTCCCTCTGGCCACTAGGCCGTGCCGGCTTGTAAAATCGGCCGTTTCCCTGTTCTGCTGAACGTTTGGGATCGGGGCAGCTGCAGCACCCCTGGCCCAAAGCTCCTCGCTTTTCCTCACGGAACAGTCGCGCCCTTTGAGAGAACGCGTGCGTACGCCGGCCGCCATATTAAGATGGTTGGAGGAGGGGAAGCGGAGATTGTGGGAGGGGCTAATGGTGGTGGTGGTGGGGGGGGGGGGAGGGTTGGTAATTTTCCAGGATTCTTCCGTAAGCATTTGCATTGGAAACGGGGAATGCTGTCGGCCTCTAACAAGCACTAAGCACATTAGTTTCCAAGCAGATGGTTTCCAGAAGGCAGCGTTCGAAGCTGCAGTGTGATGCATTATGGGATGGCCCGGCGCTTCGCTCGCCACGCAGACTTGCTTGCTCTTGCTTCCTGATTGCGCGCGCATGACCAGATCGCATGAATCTATTGGCCGGTGAACCCGCCCTCTAGAACCTGATTGGCTGTGAGTATAAACGTGCTCTGGCAGAAACAGCACTCTGCTCTGTGTGCGTCTCCGGGGGTGGGAGCCATCTCATGCACGGGCCGGCCTTCATCTGCCTTTTTAACTGCACCCGCGCGGAACCGATTTCACTCTGCCGCCAGCTTCCCAACGCACAGAGAGAAGCTCGCGGCCGTTTGCATTTCTCACTGCTGAAATCATCCCGTTCCTCCTGGCAGTGACAAAGCGATTCTTTGAAGAAGAAAGGAAAGAGAAAGTGCTTCTGCTGAGCCGTGACTGCTGGCGATGGCTCCTGTGTGCTGGTCCACAGACTCGCAGTCCAGGTGCCTTTTTGCGTCGCTCAGGAAGCAGGAGGACTTGACCGTGCTAACTTCCTACGTCCTCCTACTTCCTGAGCGAACTGAATGGCTAGCCAGTTGGAGCTGTTGATGCAAAGCTCTTCGTGGAGATGAAATTGGAGCTCGATTAGAAATCGTTTGGTTGGGCTGGCCAGAATTTGCCTGCCATGACCCCTGCGTGACCCCCGCGTGACCCCTGCGTAAGAATGGTGTTTTTGCTGTGCTCTCTGCGGAGGGAAAGGTCGTGTGGAGGTTTTCTCTGTTTTGCAGCGCTGCATTGTTCAGTCACTGCGCTGCACTGCGTCGGTTAAAGACGGGGTTTAAGCCGACGGTCCTGTTCTGCGGGGAGCACAGTGTCTCAGGCGCTATTAGGAGCCCGTGTTTGTTTTTCACGGCGTATTCAAATGGAGGAGGGAGAGGTAATGTGGCAGGTATCCAAATGAGCTTCAACGATACTGCTCTGCTCACACACACACACACAAACACACTCTCTCTCTCTCACACACGCACGCACACACACACACTCTCTCTCTCTCTCACACACACACACATGCACACACACACACACACGCATACACACACACACACTTTCTCTCTCTCTCTCTCACACACACGCACACACACATACACTCTCTCTCTCACACACACACACACACACACACTCTCTCTCTCACACACGCACGCACACACACACACTTTCTCTCTCTCTCTCTCACACACACGCACACACACATACACTCTCTCTCTCCCTCACACGCGCACACACACACACACACACACACACACACACAGCGCTCTGCAGTGCTCTCCCAGCAGTGGCGTAGGGCTTCCCTCACGCAGCTCTACCCCGCTGGCTGGTCTGCCGCCGCTTTAATGAGGGATCAGCATCCGCCCATCGCTGCTCGCCGAGCGCCAGCGCCGTGCTTTACTCCCCACCCCCACACAGACCCCCCCCCCCCCCCCCCCCCCGCAGACCCCCTCCCTTCCGCAGCCAGAGGTGAATTAATCATTCAAGCCGCTAAGCTGGAGAAACTGCTAATCTTCCCTGGCGTGCCGTTTTTCCTACTGATCTTCTCCTGTTCTGGGTAATTAATTAAAGAGATTTCTAGAAAGTGGTCGTAATTAATTTGAAAAAAAAAAATGCTTTTAATTGGCGTGGTGCATCACCGTTTTGATGTTATTCAAATATTTCAGTTTTTTTAAAGCCGTCTTTTCAAGCTGTGATTCTACGCAGCGCAACGATGCTTTCCGTCTCGATAAAGAGGACTGTTTATCCGTTTTGTTTTACTGTATTCCGTGTGGCGATTGTGATTCCTGACACGACTGCCTGCTTGTACTGGTTACCCTGGCAACCTCAGGGAATGTCCAGAGCGACGTGGGCTCGGCCGCTGCCGGGGTTTTGCTCTGTTTAACTCTGAGGTGTGCCACGGCCAAGGGCAGCGGTGAGGAAGCGTTTCTGGAGCTCTTTCTGGATGTGTATGCAGGCCAGATTAGACACACGTGTCAGGTGACGCCCTTGATAAAGCATTGTGACTGTTGGGCCGCGGTATCAGAGTGTGCCTGGCTGTGCATTTATTGCAGGTCCTTTCCTGTGGCTGGCATTTTTTTTTTTTTTTTACTCTGGGAGGCGGGGAATGTTTTGTTGCTAGGGTGTGATGATTGACAGGGGGCTCACTGAAGGCCTGGCTGTGGGTACGTAGCCTTGCGCTGACAAAGCTGCCTGATGCTGACAGCCCCCCCCCCCCCCTTTCCAGTGCCCGCACCGGCAATCTGCCCCCCCCCAGTAATGACCATGAACGGTTGGGGGGTGGAGGGCAGGGTGGGGGGCAGAACGGCGCACAGGACCTGGCGGTTTTCACCGAACGATGCGGCCACTTTCCGTGCAGATTCTGGAACCCTGCTTTGCATTTTATAATGGGTGTTCCAAGCTGTTAAGTGAGTAGGGATGGGTGGGGTGGGGGGGGGGGGGGGAGTGGGGGGGGTTGGCCTATGCTATAAAGCGTTCTGGTTCTCTTCCAAAACATTCTGTTCCTTAAAGGGACAGAAGCCCAGCCCAGTGCAGTGCAGGTCGGGGTAGATATTTATCAGTGGGCAGGGCCTGTGCTCTGCCTGTGGAGAATGTCTGAGTGGGGGCAGCTGCCTCTGCCCTGCATCAGAAGAGCCCAGTCTGTCTGTCCTCCCACCTCCCCTGCTTTTATTACCCTTCTTTCTTTTTTTTCTCTCTGTTTTTCTCTCTCCCACTCCTCTCTGTCTTTTTTCTCTCTCCTCCCTCTCTTTCTTTCTCTCCCCTTCTCTCTCCCTCTCTCTCTGTCTACCTCTCGTCTCTCCCACGCATGCGCACACACACACACACACACACACACACAGCACTTGGAGAGAGTAAAATGGGCGATGTTGTTTTGCTCAGCTGGCAGTGAAATGACTGCAGGGCCGGGAGTGTACTGATCACTGCACACACGCACACACACGCACACACTCTCTCGCACACACACACACACGCGCGCGCACACACACACGCACACGCACACGCACACGCACACGCACACGCACACACACACGCACACACTCGCACACACACACACACGCGCGCGCGCACACACACACGCGCACACACACGCACACACACACACACACTCTCACACACACACGCACACACACACACGCGCACACACTCTCACACACACACACACAAACACACACACACACACACACAAGCACACACACACAAACACACACACGCACACACACGCACGCACACACACACACCAACACACACACACACACACACTAATCATCTACCTTTTTCTCAGACTGAAAGCATCTGTATTAGATTACAGAGCTCTAGCTCCCCCTCCCCCGAGGTGGAAGACGCGTTACATCAGACAGCGCCGCGTGGTTGTGGGGTTGCGTCCGGAGTTCATTTCCCCTCGTTGCTATGACGCCGTCTCCGCCTCCGTCTCCCAGTAAGGACGCGCCGCGGCCCAGCGCGGTGAACGCTACGCCACGTTAGCGCTGGCGCCCGTGAGTGTGCAGGGGGAGGGGCAGGAGGCGACCGGTCTCTGTGATTTAACGCGTTATTAGTCACGTTACTCACTCACACCGGGGACAGATCACGGATGAGCTGTGAATGAAGTGTGCGCTGGAAAGTCACCTTTGTGCTGTCGCTTACCGCCGCTTCGCTGCGCTGACAGGGTCAGCTTGGCCCGCTTGCTCCGCTGAGGGTTACCGTGCGTTTCTGTCGCGGTTTGGCGGTAAATCGGCGACGTGAAACGGGTGATCTCCGGCATGGCTGGACGACAGTCTTGGGACTGTCTCTTAATTGCAGCTCAGCGGGTTTGTTGCCTCCCCAGTGTGGAGGCGTGGGCGTGCAGCTTAGCGGCAGCATGTGCTGAACCTGCATTCTACCGATTCTTAGTCTGTGTGTCTCAGAGCTGGGCTTACGCTACGCGCGCATGCAGCGACTTACATGGCATGTTGGGTTGATATCAGGGTATCAGAGTTCTAGATGTTGGGTTGGTATCAGGGTATCAGAGTTCTAGATGTTGGGTTGGTATCAGGGTATCAGAGTTCTGGATGTTGGGTTGATATCAGGGTATCAGTGTTCTAGATGTTGGGTTGGTATCAGGGTATCAGGGTTCTAGATGTTGGGTTGATATGAGGGTTCTAGACATTGGGTTGGTATCAGGGTTCTAGATGTTGGGTGGGTATCAGGGTTCTAGATGTTGGGTGGGTATCAGGGTTCTAGATGTTGGGTTGGTATCAGGGTTCTAGACATTGGGTTGGTATCAGGGTATCAAGGTTCTAGATGTTGGGTTGTTATCAGGGTTCTAGACGTTGGGTTATAACTCTTTTGTAAGAGCTTTGCTAGCCTTGCTCCTGGAGCCCATGAGCTGCACACATGGCATTAAAGTTCATGTCATGTGCTTTAAAAATGGCCTTCAGCAGTGTGACAGAGCAGAGCCCTGAGTCTGACCTAAGCCTTCACGCGCTGGCGGCTGTTTGGCACTGGCGTAAAAAAACCTTGCTGAGTCCCTCTAGGGCTCAGCCACTGCTGCCACAACGGGCCTTTTTACCGCTCAGAAGCAGGTAGTAAAAGCTCCATTACCTCTGCCTCTTACCCCTTTAACCCTTTTGGGGTTTTTTGGAATGTTTCTTTCCCCCCCCCCCCCCCAAATTCTAAGCCAGTGTTCTAGAACTCCATCGGCTTTCAGTCACCGGCAGCGATTGTGACATCATCAGCGTTATTAGAATGTTCGGTTAAGAACATTCTAATCACATTATCTGTGATCTCACACCTTGAAGGGTTGAGGCAGGATGGAGGAGTCTGTGGAGGGGTCAAGTCCGAGCGGGGAGACCGGCAGAGCGAAAGAGCAGCGGGTGTCTGCTCCTCAGTACGGGGGCGTGTATGGCCTCCGAGTTGACGGTAAGCTCGAGAAGGCCTGCCGTCGCCATCTGTAGGCGAGAAAGGGAACTGCAGCGATGCGGGAGGGGGGTTGCTGGTGCACTTCCTGCTTTGCCGCTCCGCCTGGCGTGCGCTCAAAGATCCGCCGGTCGCCTGCGCGTCGCGGCGAGAGTCGCGGCGCGCTCTGACAGGAGGTAGGCCTGCTCTCACGGCACGGCGGCTTTTGGGCGCAAATAGACGCCAAAAGCGCTCTCTCTCTCTCTCCGGCTTTCCCTCCTTTACCCGTATGAGCAGGTATCGACTGTGTGATTGTCCCGTGTGGCAGACTGCATTCACTCGCTTCTGAGGGTGTGGCAGAGGCATGCCTGAGCGGAAGCTGTGACGTGGTGTCTGGCGTGCGGTTGTGCCCGATGCATGTCACTTCCTCTGCATGCTACTCGTGTGCCTGGCTCTCCGTTTCCGGTTCGAGGAGATCGGAACGTCACGGCATGCCTGGATTGCGTTTGTCTGAAGTTCCTCAGCACGTTTTTTTTTCGGTGTAGCCGAGCACCCCGATTATGCACTAACAACACGCCCCCGTTGTCTGTTCATAAATGTAATAAAGCTCTGGCCTAAGCAATATTTCAGCCTTTTTCATTTTGTCAAAGTTGATTCGTTTATTACACATTGTATCCCATGCCCTGAGTTTGCACTGTAATGATTCTTGTTCTTATTCTTCTTTTGTTTTTTTTTTGTTTTTTTGTTGCCTTTTTAGGTAAGGTTTGTAGGACCTTCCCCCTTCCGTGTGTATGTGTGTTTTTTCTCTCACCTTAACATCTCTGTGATTGACCCTAATGGCTTCTCTTAAGCTCCGCCCACCTGCTGTATTCCACTAAGCCCCGCCCACCTGCTTACACCACTAAACCTGTGTCACCTCACACATTTGGCTCAGTCCTTTGCCGCTATTGATTTTTGAAAAATAAAGCAATCAGGTTTGACGTGTTGGGGGAGGGTAGAAAATAGCTCCATTCTTCAGAAGAAAAAAGGTACTATTCTGTGGAATCCTTAATCACGCAAACGAATATGAATATGAATGTGACATTTTCCCCTGTCCATGGCTGCGATTAAAGTTATGGTCCGCTTCCAGTCCTGTGCGACTCTTTTGAATGGCTTGCTGAATGTACTTTGTCTCTTTCCCTGTTTGCTCTTGTGGAGTACCGGTGTGGGCAGGTTTTTGTTGTTGTGTGGGACTCAGATATGTCCTAAGCCCCCTCCCCATCCCTCGCCCCCCCCCCCCCCCCCTTACAAAACCCTCATGCCACCCACCTGCCCTCCTGTCCACCCCCCGCCTCCCTGCCGCCGCATTGCATGCTGGTCCGAAGGCTTTCTGTCTCACCTGTCTCTGGCTCATCTTTTGAACGCGAGCTTTGAGCAGTGCAGCCGAATCGAGGGGGGGCGGCCGCCGTAAGTCAGCAGCGGGCTTTCGATTGGGCCCCCGCCCCAAGAGAGGGGGCCTCTGTGCCACATATAACGGTCAGGAAATGAAGGTTGCAGGTTCCATACCCACGTAGGACCTCATGCCCTTAAGAAAGGAGCTTAACCTGAATCGCTAACCTTCAGTGTGTGTCTAGCGACATAGCTCAGGAGGTAAGAGCGGTTGTCTAGCAGTCGGAGGGTTGCCGGTTCGATCCCCCGCCCTGGGCATGTCGAAGTGTCCCTGAGCAAGACACTTAACCCCTAACTGCTCTGGTGAATGCGAGGCATCAATTGTAAAGCGCTTTGGATAAAAGCGCTATATAAATGTAGTCCATTAGCTGTAAACTGGATACTGTGTAGAAATGCAGGTGTGCCCGTCACCGTGGATACGAGCCACTGCTGAATACCAACGATCACAGCATAACAGCTCCTATATTGTCCTTCATAAGACCATGCAGCCCCCCCCCCCCCCCCCCCCCCCCCCCCCAATGACGATGCACTGTTCAAAGCTTGTTCTCGGCTAGCTGTCTGAAATGACACCTTTTCCCCCTTTGAATTATAGTTTTTCAGTTCCCAGAACCCCTTGCGTCAGGGCGTCCAGAGAAAAGGGGGCGGGGCCATTAAAGCTGAGAGCCAATAAGCAGCTTGTGCCAGTGGGGTGGAGGGGTGGGTGCACTGAAGGTGTGGGAGAGGGGTGCACTCTGGTGGATGTGTGTTAGCTGTGCGCCTGTGTGTGTTTGTGGGGGCGGGACGGGTGGCGGTGGGATAAGGGTGGGGGGTGGGGGGGGGGGGGTTTGGGGGAGCATGAATTGGTGGAACCTATCATTGGGTGATTCACACAGTGGCCAAGTGTTCTCTTCAACTTGAACCATGAGGTAGAGTCCTGTGCATGCCAATTTCTCCCCACGGGGGAGGGGGGCGGAGTCTAACTTTCAGCCGTTACAATATTTGAAGCATCCCCCGTTTTTCATTTTGGGACCTTTCTGCCGTACTAACTAAGCTAATTGTGATGCTAATTAACTTGTGCAGTAAGTCATTTGTTAGTGTTGTCTTTAATATTGTGACGGCATTGTTTTGTGGACCACCCCCACCTCCTCCTCCTCCCCCCCCCCCCCCACCTCGAGTCATAGTGCTTAAGTGGGGAGTGCCTACATTTTGCCCCCCCCCCCCTCGAAACAGCAAGGAGGAGGCGTGGGTGGGGGAGGTGGTGAGAGGCACGCTGATGAGTTTGAGGAGGTGGATATATTGTCCCCCTCTGCCTACCCAACACCCCCCCACCCCACCACACACCACCACCCCCCCTTTCCCTCCCCCCCCCCCCCCCCACCCCCGCTGTCTTCCAGAATGTTCCAGCTTAACCAATTGGTGTTTCTTTCTTGCAGCGATATGATCCTGGCCATGTTGTGGTGATGGTAAACTTAGTGGTAATTTTCTTTCCCCTGATTGAATTGTTTTCATTTTATTTTGTTTTTAATTTTGTACATTTTTTTGTCATCAGTGCACCGATGCCAATAGGCTTTCAATTTCCTCTCTGTTGTAGCCTTCATTCTGCTGCTTGTTTATCGATATCCGTCATCTGTTAGTACGTTCTCTTCGTTTGTTTTCAGTTTTTTTTTTTTTTCAAAAAACTACACACCTCATTTCAGCGCACATTCCTTCGTGGTTGTTTTTATCCACACGTACACGGGTCACGGAAGTAATATCACAGTTTATCGTTTCAAATAATTGCTCGGGGGGGAAAATATGAAGTATTTTCCTCCGGTTACATTTTCAGTTTGTACTGACAAATTCTGCTACTTCTTTGGGCCTGTTTTTGTGGTTCCTGCCGCCTGTAGCTGGAGGATCCCAGGCAGCACCCCCTGTTGGCGGGTTTCTGACCCTACAGCACTGACTGTCAGCCAGATGCAGTTAATGACCGAACAAAAAAAAAAAACGCACAAATGTTTTTAGCTAGTGGAGGGAAATGAGTGGAGAAGGCTGAGACAAGGCTATCTACCCCACGCCTTGCCTTACTTACAGGGTAGAAAGGGTCTGTCAGAGGACCCCCCCCCATACTCTGAAACTTGGTAGAGTCCATAAGTACCCTGAGACCCCCCTCCCCGTACAGTTAAACATGGGAGAGTCCATAAGCACCTTTTTATCCCTTATTTTAGGACTGTTCCTTAGCTTCTGCCTCTGTCATCCCCACCTGCAAATGTTTCACCCGTTAGTCTCCCGAGTAAGCTGCCCCCCCCCCCCCCCCCCCCCCCCCCCCCCCCCCCCCCCGAAGGGTGCTGAGAGAGCAGGAGCAGGAGCAGGGACCGCTTCTTTCAGCGTCCAGCAGCGGACCTTTAAACGAGCATCCTAGCGTCCGCTGTCTTTACTCTCCCCCCCCCCTACGGACACACTGGGTGGCTTTCCCCGTGAAGGTGTTAAGCCTTCGAATTTGAATGAAGCTAACCTGAAAATAGCCTGCGTTACAGCCCGGACGTAAATGAAAACCTGCTATTTCTAGCGCGTCGTTTCGCGCAACGCGAGCCGGCGTTTTAATCATCGTCCGGCGTGTTGCTCGGACGACCCGCGTTAGGCTTCCCCGCCGCAGCTGGCTTGCAGACATCGCTGTTGGGGCAGAAGGTCAGGCGAGGCTGGGCTCACCCTCCCACACAGTGTCCGTGGCTTCGGTTGTACCATTGGGCCACGGGCGCGGAGCGCGGGAGAGCTACCGCTAGCGCTAGCGCTTTCCCGCCACACCGTTCCGCTCGAGGGGCTGAGGATTAATAAAGCGTCTAATTGGGGTCGGCGGAACGCGAGGCTTCCCTTTCCTCCCCGTAAGTGCTCGGGTCTGTCGCCCGTGGACGTTTCATAGCGAGTATTATAGCGAGAATTATAGCGAGTGTAAAATGAATAAATGTAATAGCGAGAATTATAGCGAGTATAAAATAAATAAATGTAATAGCGAGTATTATAGCGAGAATTATAGCGAGTGTAAAATAAATAAACGTAATAGCGAGTATTATAGCGAGAATTATAGCGAGTGTAAAATAAATAAACGTAACGTATTCCCCGGGTCTCCCGGAGCACGGAGCGGCCTGCGTAGCGTAACGGCCGCTGGCGGAACTCTCAGATCAAATCTCCTTCGATTGGTTCTAAATTTAGTCGCTGACTTCGCACGACAGGCTTTTCATTAGCTTCAGTCGCTGCTGCACTTGTGTCACGACGCAAAAGTGAAAAATTGGAGGGAAAGTGGAATGTGTTGGGATGAGGACCCGCACCAGGTTTCCGCCTTACTTAACGGACCGTGCGGCGTGAAACTCGATGTTAAGCTGTAGATGGTGTTCCTCCCGTGCTCGGAGATTGAAATCTATGCACTTGCTGAAAAGCAAGCTTAATTGGAAGAAGCTTAATTGCTTTTTCCTTTCAGTGAGCTGAGGCCTGTGAGCGTCTGTCCCCTCCCAAAGGCTGCTGGGAAATTACATAAGAAAAGGGGGGGAAAAAAGCACTTTGGGAAAGATAACACATTACTTCAGGCTCTCATTCCTCTCTGTTTAATGTTAGTTTTATTCCAACGACAGAAGAGCTGAACAAGCTGACTGTGCATTAACTGTCTTTATTAATTCTGAGCCCTTTGTAGCTGTATCGCATTTCTCGAAATCGTATTTATTCATTTGCAAGCCCTGCATTGGCCCAAGGGTGTAACCTTTCTGGTATAGTTTTTTTTTAAAATGAAAATGCAGAAGGGAAAACAAAAAAAAAAAAACTGAAACCAAACAAACTAATTGGAGCCTTGTTGATTATGGTTACTGGCAGAAGCAGCAGCGTAGTACAAGTTGTGTCTTGTGCATTCTGTTTACTGACTGTCCGTCCACTTTCCCCTTCCTGTCCCTCCCCCTCCCCACCTGCCCCCAGGTAAGTACCCCCTCCCCCCTCCCCCCCTGCACTGTCACCATGGCGATCACTTGCCTGTGACATCACCTCGCTGCCGTAGTTCAGTGCTTGTGTCCTTACCCTTCCTCTCTCTGCTTTGTTTGGCTGGTTATGAGTGGATTAAACAAATGTATCGATCTCCCGATATAGTTTTGATTTTTAATTTTTTTATTTTATTTGTTTTTTAATTTCATAATTATCGTTATTTTCTCTCTGTTTTTTTGTTTTCATAAGTTCCTTTTCTTCTGATCCAGCTCTTTTCACAGCTTCTGTGAGGCCTTTGAGCCGACGAGCCCACCCCCCTGCGTTAAGAGGAGGGGGGAGGGGTGTGTCGTAGTAAATGGGATGGTTGTGGGGGAGCCCATTTGCCAAAAAAGAGAAAAAAAAAGGTCTAGAGCCTCAGCTGGAACCTGCAATGTCACATGGAGAGCATTTACCCCTTTGAAGAGCAGGTTTTTGGGAATGTCTTTTCAGAATTCTAACTCTGTGTTCTAGAACTCCATTGGCTTTCAGTTACCAGTCGTGATTGTGACATCAGCGTTAGAGTGTTCCGTGACTGTGGCACGTCACTCGAACCCTGATGGGCTGTCCCTCCTAGAGGACGCGAGGTCAGACCGGCCCTGCGACGCAGGATCAGTGCTCGGCAGGATCAGTGCTAGCGCACGCGCGCGGTCTGTGAGGTCTAGCGGCTACGTGCAAGCTGTGAGAATGGCTGGTGTTTGGTTCACTGTAGCTCTCTGGTCTCTGCACATCAGGGCAGTATCTCTAACCCAACATACTGCGCAGTAAGACAGCTGTCCGCAGCTGAGCCGAGCTCACTATTCTCTGTGCCCTAACTTTGTCTCTCTCTCTCTCTCTCTCTCCCTCCATCTCTCTCCCTCTCTCATTCTCCGTCTATCTTTCTCTTCCTCTTTCTCCCTCTGTCTCTCCCTCTTCTCTCTCTCTCTCTCCCTCTCTCTCTCTCCTCTCAGGGCGGACGGACCCTGTGCCCATCACCCTCAAATATGACGTCATGGGAATGGGACGTATGGAGATGGAGGTGAGACCTGCGTAACCGTGGTGACTGGCAGGAGGGAGGGGCAGGGCTGGTGTCTGAAAGACTAACAGGGGGAGTGTGAGTGCGAGTGCCCGCGCGTGTGTGTGCCTGCCTGCCTGCCTGCGTGTGTGTGAGTGTGTTTGAGTTTATTTGTGTGTGTGTGTGTGCGTGAGTGCGTGAGTGCGTGAGTGCGTGAGTGCGTGAGTGCGTGAGTGTGTGAGTGTGTTTGAGTTTATTTGTGTGTGTGTGTGTGTGTGTGTGTGTGAGTGCGCGTAGCTGACGTGTGTGTGCTGCTCTGGGCAGCTGGACTATGCGGAGGACGCCACAGAGAAGAGGCGAGCGCTGGAGGTGGAGAAAGAGGACACAGAGGAGCAGCGCCAGAAGTACAAGGTCAGAGTCTCCCCCTCTCTCTCTCTCACTCCCTACCCTCCCTCTCTCTCTCTCACTCTCTCTCCCCAACCCCCCTCTTTCTCTTTCTGTCTCCCCAACCCCCCTCTCTCTCTCTCTCACTCTCCTCCTACCCTCCCCCTCTCTCTCTCTCTCTCTCTCTCACTCTCTCCCCACCCTCTCTCTTTCTCTCTGCTCTTTCTCTTTCCTCTCTCTCTCCCCCGCAGAAACACTGATGCACCACAGGAGTGACATCACCATGACATCACTAACGGGTGATGCAGTGCAGCTGAAAGCAGTCACTGCGTTAGTGTGGCTGGAGTGGGGCTCCCTGCTGCATGCTAATGGGCTCTCGTTGCTGTGGGCGCTGCGGGGCCGTGTGGCAGCGCGGGGGCAGCATCAGTAGCTGCTCAGTGAAGACTGCGCAGGCCCTCGCTGCGTTAGTCACCCAGACTGGGGCAGATGTGTGTGTTACCCGCGTCTGACAGCTGCGTGGGCACGGACACGGGAGCACTGACGTTACTGTTACTGTGTGTGTGTGTGTGTGTGTGTGTGTCTGCGTGTGTACGTCTGTGTGTGTGTGTGTGTGTGTACGTGTGTGTGTGTGTACGTGTGTGTGTGTGTGTGTGTGTGTGTGTGCGCGCGTGTGTGTGTGTGCGCGTGTGTGGGGTGTGTACGTGTGTGTCTGCGTGTGTACGCCTGTGCGTTCAGGATTTCGCTGAAAAGGAGAAAGCAATCGCCAAAGCGCTGGAGGACCTGAGGGCAAACTTCTACTGTGAGCTCTGCGACAAGCAGTACCAGAAGCACCAGGAGTTCGACAACCACATCAACTCCTACGACCACGCCCACAAGCAGGTAGGGCGGGAGTCCCCACGCGCAGTCCTCACCCCCCCCCCAAACACCTGCGCCCCTCGCCCCCAAACACCTGCGCCCCTCGCCCCCAAACACTGCACCCCTCCCCCTCCACTCTTGCAGTCCTCCCGCTCCTGTGTGTGTCTGATACACCTGGCCTCGCCTGTGAACCAGCGCAGTGGCATTCCACAGATATGACCCGCGAGTCACATCTGCACTGCGCGAATCGCGATAAGCGCGTCATCGCCATGGTGACGTTCGGTTTGGTATCGCTGAGAGTGAGAAATTCTATTCTTGTTCTGTTTTTTCTGGGGTGTGTCTGTGAGTGTGTGTGTGTGTGTTTCAGGTGAAAGCATCACCATGGTAGCAGGAAACAAGCTGTTTGGGACCCTTCCTGAAGCGAGTAGTCTCTAACCATTTCTGATCTCTCTCCTCCACTGCTCCCTGCACCTCTCCAACCTGCTCTGCCCTTCCTTCTCTCTGTCTCTGCTCTCCCTCCATTCCTCTCTCTCTCTCTCCATCCTTCCCAACATCACTCCATCCCTTCATCTCCTTCCCTCCCCCTTCTCCATCCATCCCTGCCTGTCCCTCCCTCAATCTCTGTCTCTCCCTCCGTCCCTTCCTCTCCCCCGCGCGCAGCGGCTGAAGGAGCTGAAGCAGCGGGAGTTTGCGCGGAACGTGTCGTCGCGCTCGCGCTTCCGCAAGGACGGGAGGAAGCAGGAGAAGATGCTGCGCCGGCTGCGCGAGCTGGCCGAGCTGAGGAAGCGTCCCAGCCGGTGAGGGAGCGCCGCCCCCTGGTGGCGGGAGGCCGCCAGCTGGCCTCATAATAACGCCGTAACACTCCAGTGATGTCACTGAACTCCAAACGCCCCCGCGTTTGTCACCAGGGTCTCAGGAGCATGAATCCGGAAAGTCTGCATCTGCTCCGTATGAGTAAATGTGTGGGTGCTTGTTTCTGTAGCACATTCCATGAGAAACACTGAGCGATCACGGATTGATAAACTTGACAAAGCCGGAAGGATCCGTGTAATGACAGTACTCTCTAAAGCAAAACTGCTTTTCATAGCTGTGCTGTACCATGCAGATGTGTGAGGATAGATGTGAGTGTCTCTAAAATGTGAGGATAAGGATAGATGTGAGTGTCTCTAAAATGTGAGGATAAGGATAGATGTGCGTGTCTCTTTCATGTGCTGTATTATGCAGATGTGGAAGGATAGATGTGAGTGTCTCTAAAATGTGAGGATAAGGATAGATGTGAGTGTCTCTAAAATGTGAGGATAAGGATAGATGTGAGTGTCTCTAAAATGTGAGGATAAGGATAGATGTGTGTCTCTAAAATGTGAGGATAAGGATAGATGTGAGTGTCTCTAAAATGTGAGGATAAGGATAGATGTGTGTCTCTAAAATGTGAGGATAAGGATAGATGTGAGTGTCTCTTTCTGTCCTCTCTGGCAGGGCTCCTGGCAGCGGCCCCATGTTTAAACCCACGACCGTGGCGGTCGATGGCGATAACGCGGAGGAGGCCACCGGCGGCCTGGAGGGCGTCCCCATGGCGATGGACTGCGCGTCGGGGGAGGGGTCGTCCGGCGAGGAGAAGGCGGCGTCCCCCATGCGAATGCCCCCCATCAGCTTCACGCTGGGCAAGGCCGGCCCCTCCCCCGCGCCCAAGGTCAGCATGTCCTTCGCGCCCAAGGTCAGCGTGTCCTTCTCCTTCGCCAAGAAGGCCCCCGTCAAGCTGGAGACCGCTGCCGCCGCTTTCGCCGACCAGGCCGAGGAGGCGGAGGAGGGGCAGGAGGCGCAGGAGGCGCAGGAGGTGCAGGAGGGGCAGGAGGGAGACAAGGCCGGGGAGGAAGCAGCCGCGGTGGCCCCCACCCCCGGGAGCCCCGGGCAGGGGGCCGAGGAAGAGGAGCAGCAGCAGCCCCAGACGGACGAGGGGGGGTCCCTGGCCTCCACCCTGTCCAAGCTGAAGATGATGATGAAGAAGGGGGAAGGCGCCTCGGGCCAGGAGCCCCAGTATTACCACTACATGCCGCCCGCCCACTGCCGCGTCAAACCCCACTTCCAGTTCCTGCTGTTCATGAAGGCGTCGGACGAGACCGCAGGCCCGGAGGAGGAAGAGGCGGGCAAGGGGGCGGCGGCCTCTGAAAAGGGGGCGGCGGCCTCTGAAAATGGGGCGGTGGCCTCTGACAAGGGGGCGGTGACTTCTGAAAAGGGGGCAGCGGTCTCAGAAAAGGGAGTGGTGGCTGTTGAAAAGGGGGCGGGGACCACGGAAAAGAGGACAGCGGCCAACGCCAAGAAGAAGCAGCCCAAGGTCATCGAGGGCGACCCGGGGAAGAGCCCGGGCGACACTCCCGAACCTCAGGCGGTGGCGGCCGACGCCGTAACCAGGGCGCCCACAGTGAAGGTGGAGGACGGTGTCGAGAGCTCCCCGGAGCCTGGCCCCCCTCCCCCAGAGAGAGCCGCGGCAGACTGCGGCCAGCAGGGGGCGCTAGAGGCGCCTGGCGGCCCCCACTCGGGGCCCCGGGTTCCAACGGGCCCCTTCTTCCCGGTCCTCGGCAAGGACGAGAGCACCACCCTGCAGTGGCCCTCGGAGCTGCTGGAGTTCACTCAGGCCCAGCCGCCCCTGTCCTACAGCTGCAACCCGCTCTACTTCGACTTCAAGCGCTCCCGAAACAAAGCGCCCCGCGCCCGGGGGCCCGCCAAACCGGCCGGGGAGGGGCCCGCGGGGGACGCCCCCACCACCAGCGCCGCCGCCGCCGCCACCACCAGGGAGACCCCGGGGGCCAAGGCGGGCGGAAAGGACGACACGGGCGTGAAGGAAGAGGGCGGGGAGGACGAGGAGAACCCGCAGAACAGCAAGAAAAAAAAAAAAAAGAAGAAGCACAAAAAGTCCGGGAAGAGCTGTAAGAGCAAAGGGGCGGAGAAGGAGGCGGGGGAAGGGGCGGGGGAGGGGGAGGGAGGAGTCGAGACCACGGGAGAAAAAGCAAAGAAGAAGAAGAAGAAGAAGAAACACAAAATTAAGAAAAACAAGAACAGAGCCTCGGGTGCAGAGGAGGAGGTAGCGGAGGAACGAGAGGAGGAGAAGAAGGAGAAAGAGAAGGAGAAAGAGAAGGAGGCAGCGGGGCCAGTGGAAGGCACGGAGAGCAGGAAGAGGAAGTGTCCCCCGAGGGAGGAGCCGGAGAAGTCGGGGGCCAAAGAGGGAGCGGCTCAGGAGACGGAGAGGCCCAAGTCTGAGGAGCACAACGGCCCCAAACGGCACAGGCCCAACGCCGGCCCGACCGCCGCCGCCCCCGCCCCCGCCCCGCCGGCCGCCACCACCGTGAGAAAGAGCTCTGGGCGCGGCGGGCGGCCCAGCAGCGGGAGCGAGGAGGAAGGGGACTCTCGCCGCCGCAGGTCCACCCCCCGGCAGCGTCGCCACCGTCGCCACGGCAGCCGGGACTCTCCGCGGTCCCGCAGCGGCTCCTCCCGGCGGGGCCGGCGCCGGGCCACCCGCAGCCGCTCGTACTCCAGCAGCTCGGAGCGCTCGACGGCGGGGAGCAGCCCCGACAGCAGCCGCCGCCGCCACCGCCACAGACGCAGCTCCTCGGGCAGCCGCAGCGACTCCGGCGGGCGGGCCGGCGGGCGGCGCCGATCCAAGCGCTCCTCCGGCTCCGACTCGGAGCCCTCGCCGCGACGCGGCTCTTCCTCCCGCCGCCGCTACTCCTCCTCCTCCTCCTCCTCATCGTCGTCGTCGGCGGCGGAGTCGCGCAGCCGATCGCGGGGCCGGCGGCGGCGGGGGCGGGGGCGCAGCAGCTCCCGCAGTTCCAGCAGCCAGCGCAGCCGACGCAGCCGGAGCAGTCGCAGCAGCGCGCGGTCCTGGCGCCGGAGCAGCCGCAGCCGCAGCTCGTCCAGCTCCGCCAAGGGCTCCCCCGCCTCCCGCCACCCCCGCCCCCACCGCCGCCGCGAAGGCTCCGCCCACCGCCGCGAAGGCTCCGCCCACCGCCGCGACTTCAACCGCTCCCGCATCTACCGGTCCCAGTCCCCCCGCTCGTCCTCCTCGTCCCGCGCCCCGCCCCGCCGGGACTCCGCCCGCAACGCCGCCGGCGCCGCCCCCAACCCCTCCTCTTCCTCCTCCTCCGCGCTGACGAAGGGCGGCAGGGCGGGCATGGGGTCCAGGGGCGGGGGCGGCGGGCCGAGGAGCCTGCTGACCGCCCGGCAGCTCCTGGAGCGGATCCAGTCCCGCAAGAGCGGCGAGGAGGCTGGCGCCGCCACCGCCGCGGGCGCCAAGCCGGGCGCCAAGGTCAAAGACCCGCCGCAGGGCTACTTCGGGCCCAGGCTGCCCCCCGCCCTGGGCAACAAGGCCATGCTGCCCCTGTTCGGCAAGAAGCCCTCGCTGCTGGCCTGCCTGCAGCGGCCCGACCCCCCCGAGAAGGCGGGCGGGGCCGGGAGCTCGGAGGCGGGCGAGGTGATCCTGGTGCAGCCCATCCGCGAGTTCCCCCCGCCCCCCCTGCCCCGGCAGGCGGAGGTGAGCGCGGCGGGCGAGGCCGTGCAGGAGGCCGAGGAGCAGCCGGAGGTCCGGGTCCCCGCCCCGGAGGCGCAGCCCCTGCTGGAGGCGCCGCTGTTCGACCCGGAGGGCGTCGCCCTGGCCCCGCCCTTCCACGCCGACCCGGGACGCGAGGGGCCCGACCCCATGCTGGAGCCCCTCCTGCAGGGCATGCCTCCGCACCCCTACCCCCGCTACCCCCCTCCCAGCCTGGAGGAGGAGGAGGACATGGGCGTGGAGGAGGTGGGGGAGGAGGACGACCTGGCGCCGCTGGAGAGCCAGCCAATCACCTTCACCCCCGAGGAGATGGAGAAGTACGGCAAGCTGCAGCAGGCCGCCCAGGAGCACATCCAGCAGCAGCTGCTGGCCAAGCAGGTCAAGGCCTTCCCTGCCGCCGCCGCCGCCGCCGCCGCTGCCAGCCTGGCCCCACCCCAACCCACCCTGCAGCAGATCCACATCCAGCAGCCGACGGTGTCCGCCGCCTCGCTCACCAGCGTGCAGCACGCCCTCCTGCAGCACCACGCGGCCACCGCCGCCGCCGCCATGGGCCTCCACCCGCACGGCGCCCACCACCAGCACCCGCACCCCCACCTGCACGCGCACCAGCTGGCCCAGGTGCACCACATCCCCCAGCACCACCTCACGCCCTTCAGCCTGTCCGCGCTGGCGCCCTCGCTGGGCCACGCCGGGCTGCTCTCCGCCCACCCCAACGCCTTCCTGTCGGGCCAGCCCATCCACATCATCCCGGCCTCCGCCCTGCACCACACCCAGCTGGCCCTGCACCACATGCCCCACGCCGCGCTCTACCCCACCCTCTTCGCCCCCCGCCCCGGCGGCGCTGCCGCCGCCGCCGCCGCCCTGCAGCTCCACCCCTTCCTCCACCCCATCTTCTCGGGACAGGACCTCCAGCACCCCCCCGGCCACGGCTCCTGAGGCCGGCCCCGCCTCCGCCCTGCTGCCAGGGGGGAGGGGCCTCCCGCGGCTCCACCCACAGGAAGTGGGGGGGGGGGGCTGTGACTGATTGCAGCTGAGTCTGGAGTCGCGTGGGGATCGGAGTACTCGCCACGTGAGAGGAAACGACAGACGTGGCGGCAGGGACGTCAGCTGACACGGAGGCGTTGCCATGGAGGCAGAGCGGAGGAGGGAGAGAGAGAGAGAGAGAGAGACGTTCTGTCGTCCCCTGTCCCACACCCACTGGATTCTGGGAATCGGGCCTGAAGCGTATAGAGGTGGAAAAATGTCTGAGGTGCTCTGTGCAGCTCATCTCCTGGGAAACCAGGAAAAGCACTGGAGTGTTCTTCAAGTTTGTTGTTAATGTTGCTGTTAATGTTCTTCTTTAATTCCTTTTTTGTTTTTCATACAGCCAAAGAGATGCAAATGGCTGAAGCCACAAGTAGGGTCTACCCCAGTCTGTGTTGTGTAGCAGGACGGGGGGGGTGGGGGCGCGGGGGGGGGGGGTGGGAGGGGGGGTACCGAAACGCCGTGCGGTGAGACGCCCGTCCCGCGCTGTGACACGCAAGCTCAGCCGATGTTATCGCTCGTTCACACTGTGAGGTCACGCTTCCACCGCGTCTCTACCGCGATGGCGTGCCCAGGCAGACCTCAGCACCGTTTGAACGGAGGAGAGCCGCGCCGTCGTACCCTGCGCCGGTCCGACCCGGTCGAGAGGCCCGTGTCCTAATCGCGGTCATTTACCGGTGATTTATGAAATGATTGGATCGGTGGAACCCCCTCCGCTGGATTCCAGGGGCGCGAGCCCATTGTCTTTGTCGCCGTGGCGATACAGGGAAGCATTGAGCCCGGTTTCCCACGCCCACTCAAGCGCTGTGCCGTGGCCGCGAACACAGAGAGAAGCCGCGCTTTGGTCAGGCGGTCTGCCCGCGACTGTGCGCAGTACGCAGAGAGAAACCGCGTTTTGGTCAGGGGGTCTGCCCACTACAGTGAACGCAGAGAGAAACCACGCTTCGGTCAGGGAGTCTGCCCACTACAGCGAACGCAAAGAGAAACCGCGCTTCGGTCAGGCGGTCTGCCCGCGACTGTGCGCAGTACGCAGAGAGTAACCGTGTTTTGGTCAGGGGGTCTGCCCACTACAGTGAACGCAGAGAGAAACCGTGCTTCGGTCAGGGGGTCTCCCCACTACAGTGAACACAGAGAGAAACCGTGTTTTGGTCAGGGGGTCTGCCCGTGATCGTGTGTGCACACACAACGCTGAGAGAAACCGTGTTTTAGTCAGAGCATCTGCTCCCATTAAATGAGGAACTCAAGTTATCAAGTTGCACTGAAAATCTTTGCATAAAATGCTGCTTTTCGTAGCATGTAACAGTTGTATGATTGTAGTATACTGCAATAATTTTATTTTTTATTTTGTTTGTATTTAAATTATTTTACGAGCTGCTCTGTGAAGAGCTGGTGTTCTTTTTTCTCTGTAATATAGCTCAGTGTAAAATTTCAAAAAAAAAATTAAAAAGGGGATGTGGTATAGTTGAACTGACTTGTAAACCTGTTGGGGTTTGTAGTTCCTGTTAACAGTGAACTTAAACAATAATGATGAATACACTGAAAACTAGTGAACGGACGTACTTGGCGTGTAGATTTCTTCAAAGCCAGTACGTTTCAGAGGTTCAGAACTCTTTTGAATATGAAGTGAATCCTATTAAAGGTGAGAATGTGCTTTGCTTTTTAATTTAATTCGGTACGTTTGTAAATAAAAGCTGATGACACGCACTGGTCTTTTGTTGTTGCAAATGGCCGACAGCCGAGTTGGCTTAAAGCAGTGTGCCTTCTGTACAGCACTGTATACAGCGTCCCATCTTCACACAGACCCCAGCCCAGCTTCTTCAGCTCCGCAGTGTAGGAAGAGCCAGTGGCCTGTGTTAGAGAGAGAGAGACACACACATGCACCCACACACATACACACACGCATGCACCCGCCCACCTACACACACACACACACTCACACACCCACGTGCCCACCTACACACACACACACACACACACACACTTTAGTGGACAGTGTCTGGTACATGTCAATTTCTGGAGAGGTCACCTGCAATTCATGCAGAATAACACATCAGCAGACATATTTGTCTTCATATGGGCAATGTCCAAACATTGTCAAACTGGTCAATTAAAGGGGGTTCGGTCAACTTGCAAGTGAGAAAAAAACTGCTACACAAATACATACTTTCCAGAAAATGAGCAGCCTTCCACAGAACAGCAGGGCTGCCTGCGTTCAGGAAAAGAAAACAGAGTGAGCTGTGTTATGCCCAGTTATTTATCTGAGCTGTGTTTCTGTGTGTGTGACTGTGTACTGAAGAGAACACCCCAACGACCCCTGTGCACTGAACGCCTAACTCTACCATGTAATTCTACTTTTGCAGTTGAAGGAAAACCCAAATAATGGTTGTCATTAACGCCCTGTCTAGACCCCTGCAACAGTATCACAGGTGGAGATGTTGTTTGAAAGTGTCTTTTTAATAAATAAATAAATAAAAAGAGGTTTACTGAATATCTGGATCTGTATTTTTTTTTTTTTTTTTTTTTTTCCATTGTTTACTTGAAGAGAAGGAAACCCTGGCTTGTCACTGGATCCAAGGCCTGTTTAGCCAATCACATGCTGGATGCAGTGGAAGTTCCTAGTTCTCCTGAGCAGTCCGTTGTGAGAGGTGGTGATTGTTCGACCGGCGGTTTGCCCCAAATGTCCGCGATTTGCACAGCTGCCTCAACATTGCTTCATTACTTTGAGCAATTTTTCCTTCCTCGGTCGTTGGCTGACACTGAGGGGGTAGTCGGTCTTTGCAAAAACAAAAAAAAAAAAGAAGAAGAGTGACTGGAGGGAGGTCACTTCTGTGGTTGAGTCCGCGCTGAGTTTTGAATGGTTGCAGTGCTACTCTTTTAGAGCCAGAGCAAACTGAGCTAAAATGGGCAGAATTGTGTGCGCTTCCTGATGAACTTTAACCCGGGGACAGCGATGCCTGGTGCCTAGAGTAGCGGTCTCAAACTCCGGTCCTGGAGGGCCGCAGTGTCTGCTTGGTTTTTGCAATTTTTCAATCAGCAGCCAATCTCGGCCTTGGAAACAAGGCCCGCAGACTCTTCAGCCAATCAGCGACTTGCATTGAGCACTTAAGTGCCAGAACAGCGGACACAGCGGCCCCGTAGGATTTGAGTTTGAGATCCCCAGCCTAGAGTCTCACAATGCGCTCGAGGGGAAACAAACAGGATGAAAGCACAGGGCTGTCTGGCTCCTATTGTGACGTCATGGACTCCCAACTTGGGTGTGTTCCTTAGTTAATGAATGTCTGTTGGCAGACTGTCAACAGTCCCAAGCATCTCACCGAACCACTGCAACATGGCCCAGCCCTGAATCTGGACAAGAGACCCGTAGCTTGAGGCATGACTGGCACAAGACCGGTTTAAATGCGTTTGCTAGCTTAGCAGAAGCTCATACCCAAAGCGTTTTCCACAGTTCATATTTTACGTACTGTCCTCTTTTACGAATGGCTACCTAGAGAAGCAGTTCAGTTTATGTGTTACACAGTGTACAATGGCGATGTCCTATCTGGGATTTGAACCTGCAAACTCTTGAGTTGTATAGTTGCTAAACCAGTATAGTGTAGAAGCATACCAGGGAATCCACAGCCACTTCATTTTAGTTGATGTTGTATCTGTGGTAAGGAGTGGTTCTTGTGTAGTTGCAATTGACACTTTATAAAGAAGGAAGACACAGATGAGTTCAGTAAAGGGACACCTTACCTTCATATCGGTTTTCCCTCTTCTTTCTGTTCTACTTCAATCTTTGTTGCACCTTTGGGTCCACCTGTCATTTCAGTTACTGACAATTCTTCCAGTCATCCGGTATTGATTTGACGGGTGCTCTTAACCAGAGTAGCAAACCTTTATAATTACTTCTGTACACTTAATAGATTTACAATAGGAAAGATGGCCAAAAGTATGATTTCACTAAACATGCAAGATGAGAACCTGTGGTCAATTAACACTACACCTGGGGGAATAGCGCAGGTACCTCCTTACCAGTGCAATGGGGCATGCACACAATCTTTTGCTGGTGGCCTGTGACAAGGACACAAGCACCATCTAGTGTATCTGGAAGGCTGGAATCTAAAAACTAGATATATGACAATCCAAACTGTCATAAAAATTAATAGAACTTTAAATTAGCTTTGCAGTTGATGCAGTATAAAATAGAAACACCAAATTACTTAATATTTTCATCGCTCTCAATCTTGAGGTTTGGGAGCAGCAACGCGACATCAGTAGCTTTGATGATCCAATCAAAGCGACTGCAGGGGGTTGGTTGACATAGACATACACGATTGAGGAAATTGACACGATTTATTTTACGAACACCTGCACGATGTCGAGCTGACATTAGCTGACTGGTCTACCCTGCTAGGTTGAGTAACCGGTTCAGCAACGACGACTTTTTCTCCACGAGTCCACGTCCTCCGTGGCCCGGAAGTAGTGATCAGGGCCGGGACTTGACGACCCAGTCTGACTCGTCTTTAATTTTGTAGTCAAAAACTGGAACAAGACTTTTCCCGGCCACCGCCCACAGAATACATCCGTGCATTGCGATACGTTACAAACCATGGGGGCGGGGATTAATGACCACTATGTACAATTTTAGTGGAAGATTTTACAAGGGGCGGGGTCAATGACGCGACTCTCTTGGTTTGTGAAAAGACGCCATTTTCTTGTTAGGTGTGAAGTTGATTGCTTGGAGACACATCTAGAAGCCGCGTCTCTGAGGTAAATATATCAAAACGAAGTGCATATTGGTGTCCTTAGCATATTACCAGGCACTTCGGTATATCCATCGTAGTATGTCTCAATTTCTAGTAAAAAATGCAATCGTGTAACCTATTCACACATAGGAAGGTAGTTCTTTGCCAACCAGAGCTATTCAATGGGCTGTCAGCTAGCTAGCCTGTCTTTATTAAGATACAGTTCAACAAGTGTAAGGTGTTAACAGCGCGAGCGACCAACGTCCTCGACTCTAAGCGTAACTTTGAGCATTTTAAATATTGTCAAATTAACTAGATTGGTATCGGAGTGTCTTGGATAGCTAACGAGTAGTGGCCTTCTCTGTTTCGTCTGTGTTCGTGAAAGGATTCGCTTCCGCGAAGCGCAGGGAGCGAAGCCGATCGTAACCAGTTTGTCAGCTATTTCGTGTGTGCCTGCGTGGGCTCGATGGCTGGGAAGTCAAAGTTTGCTAGCTGTGTGTCAAGTGCCAACTAGCCGGTTACGGTCTCGCCGTTTTTCGTGATCCTAGCAGACGCGCATCATTCCTTAGTTAGCGGTAGCTGTTCATTCTAATGTTAGTTAGCTATTTGTTGATCAGTTGCTTGGTACACTGATGTCATTTACACACTGGATGCTCCTCATCCGATCGCGTTGTTCTTTGGTAGACTGCTAGCAATATCGACTATTCAAATCTTTTGCGTAAATCAGCTGGGCTACCTGGCTAACAAATTTGGATAGCTAATAATCCTAGCTACCACGGAACACTGTTTGTAGAAGCGGTGGTTTTTAGCTAGAGTTCTAGCCAGCTCACTAGATGGATTGTAAGAGTATCTTTTCTAACTTGAGTGAAGCTAGCTAGTTAGCTAACACATAGCTGACTGATTATCCAGTCATTTATTGGCACCAGCTGGCCAGTAAGCTAGATAGATGGCAAATGCAATGTTAGTTTATATAAATAATTATTTTTCTAGCGTGCATAAAAGTTTATTGACCATGCGAACTAGCTTTTTAGTTCAATAGCAGCTCATTACATTGTAATTAGCGGTAACGTCCATATGGTTCTGATCTAGTTTTTGTAACTAGTTTTTTTTTTTTTTTTTTTAACCAAACCCAAATAGTCTGCGATTTGAGTAGCATGGGTGCTGGCAACATAAAAGATTACGCCCTACCACTGTTCAGTATTGTAAAACGCCCTCCGTCTGTTCCCAACTAGGTGGAGCATTTAGGTAGTAGATATAGCCTGACTCATCAGCCTATAGTTGTATGACAGGATTGGGACTTCTGGTAAATTTTCGGTGGGTAATTTGAGTTGATAGTTCATTAACACTCATGTACGCGTTGTGTTGTCGGCTATAACTTGCAGTATATTATTTCAGTGTAGCATGGCTACAAGTTGTCATGGATAGTTTAACGTGATCCTGTCTGTTTAGGCTCCGATTTTCATCTCGGCTCTTGGTTTGCTGACTGTGCTTCATTGCTGAGTAAATGGTGAAGTGCATTCACTGCTGTAGAGTGACGTGTGCCACGTGATCTGCCGCCGGCTGTTGTGTTTTCCAGGCATCGCGTTGACAAACTCGTGCACTGTTTCTCAGTCCTGGTCACAGGGATCCGTAGTCTTGCTCGACGGTCTGGTGTAGAGCCTAGGCCCTGTGCCAAACAGCATATCACCTTGACTAGCTATAACACTACACCTCAGCAGGATTACCTCCAATCTAGTATCACTCTCACATATTACTTGTATCTTGATATTGTAGCACATTCATGCTGCACTTGTATATTCATCTTGATGTTGTAGCTCTTTATCATACCTCTTGTAATCATGCCTCACTTCTAGTTTTACTTGTCTTAACTTTACTGACTTAGTCTGTGCTTACGGTGTGAACTAGACTCGATGTTCATGGCTATGGATAACTTGTACTTAATGACAATTGTATCTTATCTGGCCTGTGATTGGTCGTTGTTACAACAACCTTCAGTGTGCCCTTATTGTACGTCGCTTTGGATAAAAGCGTCTGCCAAAGGAAGTGTAATGTAGAGGGCGTTGCTGTGTGGGCTTCGGTGTACCTGACTGGGCTCAGGTACAGCCTACCTGTCACTGTAGCAGTGCTGCTCTGAGATATGTGCTCGCTGGCCTGGGTGGAAACGAGAAAAACAAGACAGGGGGGTGGGGGTGTCAGACCTTAAATTGGGCCGGGGGGAGGGGGTGTTGTTGGCTGGTCATGCCTTAAATTGGGTCGGGGGGGGGGGGGCCCTGAAGATACGAATGTTCCTGAGTTGTTTTGGGCTCAGAGTGTAGTTAAAATTGAGACATAGAGAAAGCGGCAGCTACGCCCAGCCATTCCTCAGCAGCACCATCAATAAGTAATCCACAGGCTGCTTGCTTATTCATGAGCTGCTCAACAGAGCATCGCCCCTGCCACACCAAACACCTCAACACACCCTCCCCATTCAGGGGTTGTCCTCAGGTGACTGTGACTGTCTTCCCCCCTGACCCACTGGATATGATGACACACAAGTACTGTGGACCCCCCCCCCCCCCCCCCCCCCCCTTCATGGTTCATCATATTGCTTCCATGTGACCACTCCTCCCTTCCACACCCCCCCGTTTCCTGTTGCTTTTTACTTCCCATGCAATCTCTGAGCTAACGTTTTCTTTTTTCTTTTTTTGTGAAAGTCAGAGGATGGAACAAAGGTTTTGTGAATTGGCTGTAGTGCAGTGGTAACCAACCCTGTTCCTGGAGATCCTGTTGGTTTTTATTTCAACCCTGATTTGGCACACCTGATTATACAAATTAGCAGCTCAATGCTGATCTCTAGCTGTTGAATGAGGTGTGCTTTGGTAGGCTTGGAGTGAAAACCTACAGTACGGTAGCTCTCCAGGACCAGGGTTGGTTACCACTGCTGTGGTGAATGACAGGAACGTGTTTGTAAACAGCCCCTCCTACCATGTCAAACACCCAGCTGATTCAGTCATGGGAGGTGTTTTCCCCAGAAGTGAACTTGGCTAAGGTAGTGCGGGAGGAGAACTGGGTTGGAGAGTTAGTGTTAATTGGAGCTTTAACTTGAATTACAAATAAGATGCTTCATTCAAATTCGGTTAACTGCCCTTGGTTTTGCGTCTCGTACCCTTGGAGTTGGGTGGTGGAGTTCTGCTCTCGGTTAAACTTACGCTGGGCCATGTCCCTGCAAACACAGGAAGTCCTCGCAGTGTTGCTGCCATGTGGTGCCAGTGCTGTAACATTTCCCCGGGTTCCTCTCCTCCCAGCGGAGAGAGGGATGACCCCGGTCCCCCGTGTTCCTCTCCTCCCAGTGGAGAGAGGGATGACCTCGGTCCCCCATGTTTCTCTCCTCCCAGCGGAGAGAGGGATGACCTCGGCCCCCCGGGTTCCTCTCCTCCCAGCGGAGAGAGGGATGACCTCGGCCCCCCGGGTTCCTCTCCTCCCAGCGGAGAGAGGGATGACCTCGGCCCCCCGGGTTCCTCTCCTCCCAGCGGAGAGAGGGATGACCTCGGCCCCCCGGGTTCCTCTCTTCCCAGTGGAGAGAGGGATGACCTCGGTCCCCCGGGTTCCTCTCCTCCCAGCGGAGAGAGGGATGACCCCGGTCCCCCGTGTTCCTCTCCTCCCAGTGGAGAGAGGGATGACCTCGGCCCCCCGGGTTCCTCTCCTCCCAGTGGAGAGAGGGATGACCTCGGCCCCCCGGGTTCCTCTCCTCCCAGCGGAGAGAGGGATGAACCCCGGCGGCTCCTCCGTCAGGCTTGTGACGCCGCAGTCTTCCCTCTCTCTTCCCTCGCAGGGAAAATGGGGGGCTTTATGTCGATCTTCAGCAAGCTCTTTGGGAAGAAGGAGATGAGGATCCTCATGGTGGGTCTGGACGCCGCGGGGAAGACCACCATCCTGTACAAACTCAAACTGGGAGAGATCGTCACCACCATCCCCACCATCGGTGAGTCCCGCCCGTCCCGCCCCCGCACCGCCCCCGTCCCGCTCCGCTCCCTTTTGCAGCTCTTCAGCCACCTCCCCTTTTCGGGGGCGGGCAACGGGAGTCTCCGCCTTGCTCTGTGCAGCGTGCCGCAGAGCGGATGCCCCGGTGGCGGTGCTGCCCCAGGCCGGCCGCAGGGTGCTGCCCCAGGCCAGCGCAGGGTGCTGCCCCAGGCCAGCCACAGGGTGCTGCCCCAGGCCAGCCACAGGGTGCTGGTGAGTGATCCCGTGTCTGCTCTGCTCCCTCCCCAGGTTTTAACGTGGAGACGGTGGAGTATAAGAACATCAGCTTCACGGTGTGGGACGTGGGCGGCCAGGACAAAATCCGGCCCCTCTGGCGCCATTACTACCAGAACACGCAAGGTGAGCGCGGATCCCCGCCACCCCCACCGCTGCCGCTGCTCCGCCCTCCCTTTACCTGGGGGTCAGGTGTGAACACAGACCTGCCAATCCGTGGCACTGGCTGTTCAGTTAATGACCTGGGGGGAGAAAAAGAAAACCAGGGCTGGATTTGGATTCCAGGGCCAGATTCGGGTACACCTGGCCTAGATTACTGCGGTGTACCAGTATGCGGTTTGCTTTGCCATTGTGTTGTTTGTGTGTGTTCGTTCTGCAGGAGCCATGTTCTTTTATCCAGCTTAATTTCCCTGTGTGTGAAGAATAAAAACATTACCGCTCTACTGGAGCGGTCAGCCACTCCTATCGAGCATTTAATTAGCCCAGTCGTTTGAGACATTTTGGGTACGTTTCCTGGTGAGTTCAGGAACATTTCATTGTGGCCTTGTCTACGTGTGAAGGGGCACGCGTAGACAACTAATTGAGTTCAAGCCTTTAAGGCGTGAGGTCAAAAAACGTGTAATTAGAATGTTCGTAACTGAACGTTCTAATGCTGATGTCACAATCGCTTCTGGCAACTGAAAGCCAATGGAGTTCTAGAACACTGACTTAGAATTTTTTATAAGACATTCCAAAAAAACTTGTTCTTCAAAGGGTTAGCTGAGCTAGGAAAAGGCCTACATGGCCATTAGATCTCCAGGAACGGAGTTGCGTGACCCTGTTTATGAGGTTCACGAGGTCCGGCCTGCCCCCCGACCCCCCCCCCCACTCACCCCCCGACCCCGCCCGTTCCTCCTCTCTTAGGGCTGATCTTCGTGGTGGACAGTAACGACAGGGAGCGGGCGAACGAGGCGAGGGAGGAGCTGAACAGGATGCTGGCCGAGGACGAGCTGCGCGACGCCGTCCTGCTCGTCTTCGCCAACAAGCAGGTAAGCCCCGCCCCCGAGGCCACCGCCAGCGGCCTGAGGAACGGCCGCGTTCGCCTTCCACACGCCGCCTTCCGTTTAACTGCCATTTTTAAGTCTGCGATCTCATCCTCCGTTACAATCGAGCAAATTTGTTTTTAAAATTTATTTTTTTTAAATAATTGTCTTTGTGAACGTTTTATTATTTAAGGTATTTATTGGGTATGTATTTATTATTAGTTATCATTAGTGTTGTTACTCTTATTTTATCACTCTCTGAAATAATCTTCTCCCTCTAGGACCTGCCGAACGCCATGGCTGCGGCGGAGCTGACGGAGAAGCTGGGCCTGCACTCCTTGCGGCACCGCAACTGGTACATCCAGGCCACCTGCGCCACCAGCGGCGACGGCCTCTACGAGGGGCTGGACTGGCTGTCCAACCAGCTCAAGAACCAGAAGTGATCCATTCCGCCCCCGGCAGGGCTGGGATGCGCCACCGGCCGCCGTCTTCTCCCGCGTCGCCGCGGGGCGTGTGGGCGATCCTCTTTCTGCTCTTTTTCTCTTTTTCTTTAGTCGTACCTGATGTGGTCGTGAACCAGCAGATGTCAGAGGCCATGGGAAATGCTTCCGGGGGAAGAAAAAAAAAAACAAGACCAGGTCAAAAACTAGTATATGTCTGGACCTAACACACTTCATCCGCCGACCAATGGTGTAACTTCATAACTCGGCCGTCCAATGGTGTA
This sequence comes from Anguilla anguilla, assembly GCF_013347855.1. Classification (NCBI taxonomy): domain Eukaryota; kingdom Metazoa; phylum Chordata; class Actinopteri; order Anguilliformes; family Anguillidae; genus Anguilla; species Anguilla anguilla. The sequence goes on along the minus strand of NC_049217.1, from coordinate 29,471,479 downwards.
ACTTCATCACTCAGTGACTCAGTCACAGACATTCGCGTTTTGTAGGGCTGGCCCCACTGTTGCGGTCCAGCCAAAAACTGTTACAACAGCCAATGAGCAGCAAGGTCGTGTAGCTTCTGTTGTGTGATTTGCTTTTTCAGTCACATGGAAGCTGTACGACCTTGCTGCTGATTGGCTGTCTTATCAACACCCAGTGGATATCAGTGAATATTTGTCATTTTTCCCGGAAGCATTTCACATGGCTTTTGACATTCGGTTGTTTGCTACCGCATCAGGTAAAATTAAAGATGAAGAAGACAAAAGATCTCCTGTACGCCCCCTGGTGGCAGTTACTGTTATTAGGCTTAGAGAGATTGCGATTCGGTACGTCACACAGCCCTGCCAACCCATCTGTTTACTGTCTGTGTGACGGGACAGCACCAGAGCCAGTGCCCCTTCCCACCCGAAAACAGCCCCTCCTATCCTGTCCTGGCCCCCCCCGCCCGCCTGCCCCCCAGCCTGGTGCTGTCCTGCCTGTGTGTGTATGTGTGTGTGTGTGCGAGAGTGTGTGTGAGCTGTGAAAGGGAGCATCCCTGGCGTGCCTTACACCCCCCCCCCCCCCGTCGGCTTGCCCCCCCCCCCCCCCCTCCACAAGGCTAAGAAAGACCCAGGATGCAAAGTGTTCTCGCCTCTCCTTTCAAAAGGAGCATTTTACAAACCTGATACTGCACCAGATTTCAAATAGTACAGAGATAGACATGTTAAAGATGTCCGTTTGAATCCTCCCTCCCCATTTAAAAAAATAAATAAAATGAGAAAAAAAACCCACATTGTAACCTGTATCAGGTTGGAAGAGAAGTCAATAAAAAGCATTTTCCATCCTAGATCCTTCTTTGCGTTATTTTGAAAATCTTTTTAGTTCTGCAGCTGTGATTTTCCAGTGAACACTACCTTCTTCCCTTTCATCTGAAGATCACGAAGCACAAGAAAAACATTTTTGTTGATTTCTTTTTTAAATTTAAATTTTCTCCATTCAGTTCAGTTTTCATTTCATTTTATTTTATTTATTTCATTTTTTTTTGTTGCCATTTTCAAGCTTGTATCAGATAAAATGAAGGGAAGGATCGCGGGTGCCCTGAACGGTCCTGAACAGGGTGTTCATTAAGGAGCTGTGACTGGCGCTGTAACGCTGGTTATCCTGTTATTAAAGCTACTGGGCATTCCAAGATGGGTCACGGGACTTCTTTTTTAAAAAGGGCAGTATGGCGGTTTTACAAAAGGCGGTTTGGCGGTTTTAGAGGGCAGTTGGCGGTTTCAGAGAGGGCAGTTTGGCGGGATTAGAGAGGGCAGTTGGCGGTGTGGACGGGACCTTGTGTAGTGTGTGTTGAACGCATGGAGGCAGCGGGTGTAGTTCAGGACCATCAGATCAGATGTAGCTGAACGGTGTAGTGGCGTCTGGTTTACAACAGGGGGCGCCCATGATTCCCCCCTGTCTGAGGAAGGCATCTCTTTCTCACACACAGTACGAGTACTCAAACTTTTTTTTAAATATCTTTTTTTAACGGGGGCCTTGTTGCAATAGTCAGCGTGTGCGTTACATGGGGAGACGAAGGCCATTGATAAGGTAATTGATTAAGAACAGGTGATCAGACCAAATAACATCGTAAGGTAATTAATAAGTATCGTCTGGGCTGGTCCAAGGCTGACTGCAAATTCCAGAGGCTTCTGTGACGGCAGTGGCGGTCTGTACTGCACAGGCCCTTGTGGAAGACTAGGTAACTTCGTTCGTATGTTCCGGCTCGTTCAGGTAGGATGCCGTTGCCGTTGGCGACAGCGGTGTGATTTCATTGGCTGGTCATGCAGTGTCTGGGGATGCTGGGTTTGGGATGGGGGTGGGTGTCCTGGGTCAGTGGGGCTTTTACCTTGGGCTGCTCCTACCTCCACTTTCTACTTTCTTCCTTTTTTTTTTTTCTTCTTTCTTACATTTGTTGTTGTTGTTTATTTAGAGTTGTTATAAGTGTTTTTGAATGTTATGTACAGAACACTTTGCTTATTTACGTGGTCTGGTGTAGCAGGTGTTCTACTGCAAATAAAACTCAGTGGCTCGCCTAGCTGAATTACTGGTGGTCGCAGTCTTTTTAGGGGGTAGTTCTCATTGTGGCGGGGCTCGGGGGGGGGGGGGGGTTTACTTTTTCCGCGTTTCGCCAGAGGTCTTACGGCGGATGCGTACGCGCTCGCTACGTCGCGTTTGTCCTGGTTCTGTCTGGGGGGTGTTGCTCGGTCGTCAGGGCTGCTGGTCGATGCTGCAGCGTGGAGCGTCGCCCCTCACGCATGCGTCTGCGCAGATCTGCTTTAAGCGAGCGCCTTTTTCGCAGCGCTGAGTCCTGTGAGTGGTTGTGAACTGGGAGCCCGCTCAGCGGTGCGAGCGGCTGTTTGCGGGGACCCTGGAGTGTGGGGACACTGCGTTCGTGTGGGTTGAGCCCCCTGTATGAGCTCCCTGCTGGTCTGTATCCATCAAAGTGTATTACACTGCCCCCCGGTGGTGGCTTAGCATTCCTGCAGTAAGAATTTTTTTATATGGTGGTTTCCATTCAAGTGGAACCATCCCCCCCCCCCCCCCCCCCCCCCCCCCCCCAAAACACCAGAACAACAAAACAAGAGGGGACCACAGTTCGCTGAGTGGCATAAAATTGCCAGTGTGGCTGCAGCTGCCGCAATGATAAAAAAAAAAAAAAAAAAACTTTTTTTGTTTTTTTTTGTTTCACGATGTGAAACCATGAGAAGCGTGTCAGAGTAAGATGGGCTCCAGTGATGCGCTCTCCAGGGAACAGCCTTTGTTTTCCTGTTCAGCTGAAAAAAAGCCACCCCAAACTCAGCCGGCGTGTGAACAGAAATGTCCCGCCATGGAAGTCTAGTGCAGAAAGAAAAAAAGAAAAAGAGAAAAAAAAATGATCCATTGTGAATTATGAATATTTTCTTAGTGACAGGTAAATTTTTGGTACATCTACGGAAGTATGAGTGTGTTTTAACTATAGTTTTCATTTTAGCTACCCATGTTCATATGTGAAGCTTTGAGTTTGAGAAATGTTTTCTGTAAAATTGACAAGCGAGTGTGCATATGTATTTTGTTTTTTTTTTCTTAAAGATTTATTTACATTTGGTTTTAGCTTCTTTTTTTTTTTAACCCATCTTGTAATATCTGAGGAATGCACTATAATAAAGAGATCTCTATTACAAATGTTTGCCGTGTCATTGAAAGCCCTTTTATGCCTGCATGACCCTTAGGGGAGGTGTAAAATGCAGTGGGGGTTTTGGTGCTTATGCATATCCAAGCAATGGGGCAATGGTGATTTATTTTCTCTCCCCATCCTTGTTTGGCATCGATCCGTTTTTCATATTGTCAGATCAGAAAGAAGCTGCTGAATATTGAAATTGACTAAATGAAGACTTTCAGACACTGCTTTACGAAAAAGGCCTGTTTAACACATCTTTCTGATATTTAAACAACATTTAAATAGATGTTAAATATTTATATGGTGCTAAATTCATGTCTTCTATTAGACCCAAAAGATATGCTGTCCCTTTTAAGTCATATCAATATACATGTCTCTTCTTATAAATGGTTGCCTATATAACCGTATAGAGCCACAGCATATTTTTACTGGAAACAAAAAGCAAACTTTTAATTACAATTTTCAATTACACAGTTAATTCACCTGGTTTCTTGGGTCTGAATTGTTGATACTCTGGCAGAAAATGAAAAGACCAAGAATGAAGATCACTGCTTTATTACATTTCTTCACCAGAATGCAGAACTACTTACCAGCTCAAAACCCATTGAGGCGAAACTATTTTCTCAGGGAAATGTCCAGCTTTAAGTTCACTGCGGTACATTGTGCAGAGTGCTCATCTTTGATGGCCTTCACATTTAGCTGTAATGTGCGCAGCTTGCTGGCGGAATCCTGCCGTCTCTGCAGAGCTCTCTTATCCGCGCTGTGATTCGCTGCGGCCCGGCTGTGAAAGATGGTCGTCTTCCTCGCCAAAAAAAAGCGTGCGCAGTTTCCAGGCTTCCCTCTCCCCCCGTGGCTGGGCCGGGCTCGTTTCTGTGCTGCCTTTCGCAGTTCTGAGGCTGAGGTGCGTGCAGCCGCCAGAGACACTGCGTTTATCCTGAAAATGCACCTTTACCTGTTTCAGTCTCGGCACTGCGCCGGGGTGAGTGGGCGGGGCCTCCAGGTGAAATACCCAGGCCCGGGACAAAGTTTTCTCTGTCGGTATCACTCAGTAATCTGTGCTGCAATTTTACAGACCACTATAGTATAATGGGTAAAGAGCTGGTCTTGTAACCAGAAGGTCACAGGTTAGATTTGCAGGTAAGACACTGCCCGTTGTACCCTTGAGCAAGGTACTTAAATGGACTGCATTTATATAGCGCTTTTATCCAAAGCGCTTTACAACTGATGCCTCTCATTCGCCAGAGCAGTTGGGGATTAGGTGTCTTGCTCAAGGACACTTTGACACGCCCAGGGTCGAGGTTTGAACCAGCAACCCTCCAACTGCCAGACACTCGGTCTTACCTCCTGAGCTATGTCGCCCCTTAACCTGCTTTGCTCCAGTATATATCCGGCTGTATAAATGGATGCAGTGTAAATGCTATGTAAAATGTTCTGTAGATGCCTGTAATGAAATGTTTGACTGCATGAACTAAATGTAGTCAGGAGTCAGACCATGGTGTAGTGCTGAGACTGACTAAGGATGTAAACTGAGTCCTGGCAGCTGACTCTGGGTCCCCTAGTGTCTTAAACCTTTATAATCTTACTTGTTTATTTTGTTATTTTGATGGGTTTTGTGTGGAACAGGCCCAAGCTTAGTAGTCATTTTTTGATTCTCGAGCATAAATAATATAGCCGTACGGGTGTGGGTGCTGCATGGTTTGAGCGTAATCTTTTAAGAGGGAAGTAACATTGAATTTGAAAATGTGCTCGAATGCTGATTACAGTATTTTGTATTTTGCTTGGTGCCTTAATCTGCTTAGTCTGTGGTGTCTGCAGACTGAGATGGAAGCCCAATAGCATCGTGGGACAGGGCCACATTCTGCAGCCTCCACAGCTCCAGCCAATGAGTGGCTCCAGCTGAACAGCGTGGGCGTGGCTACAAGAGTGACAGATTAATTGGCTAATTCAGTGAGATATGTAATAAAGGTGAGAATAATGTCACAGTGTATGTATTGCGATGTAAGCTTCTGGAGTTCTTCCAACGGATTCGTCACAGTAACCAAATGGTGAGCTTGTTCCTTCTCTCCTCTCTACTTTGTTCTAGAAGTTTCCAAGTGTGTTGCATTTTATGAATATTCACTATAGGGGGTGCCCAAGGAATGAACGTTCACGTTCGTTAGCATTGCCCTTGGTTACAGCCCCTTCACGGCTGTGCACAAGATGCATCTAATTGGAGCTTTTCAGCTATAACGGAAGAGCAAATTAACTTTCAGTGTTAAGAGAATGTCTGCCGATCTACTTAAAAACTTGGCAAACAGTTGCAGCTAGAGAGTTTTGGAAGAGGAGAGACATGAGCGCCATAGCAACAGCACAGACTGACTGGAGGCAGACGATTGGTCAGACTTTACTGAGCCGTGGTGATGACATGGATGTCCAGGCCTAACTACCCAGCCAGTACAGGAGCACAGTAAAAATGGCCCCACCGTGCAGTTTGGTACGGTGAGACCATACATGTTTAATTGTGAAAATCCATCCCATAGATCCTCTGAACACATCTTCTTCATACTCGTTCATAATTATGGTTGTTGTCCTGGTGGCGGCACATGCTACAGCTCTATAATATAGACTGTCTGCTACACTCCCGCAGTATCTGATCATAAGGTGTAATGGGGTTCTTATGAGAACTGCCCTTGTGATTATTGAAAACTACATTCTGGTGTAACTGGCTTATGGCAAATTGCACCAATCAATTCCAGTCCAAATCAATTTCTATGTAAGTTATAACCTGTACAAACACCTCAAACACAGAATATTGGCGTTAAACAATCTTTCTAGAGAAGCACTTTTTAAAAAAAAAAAAGGTAATAGCATTAGTATTTGGGGGGTAGAATTTCTATTGTATTTATCTTATAACATTTATTCCTAAAATCTTATTTTTATGAGATAAAAGAATAGAGAAAATTCTCTCTGAGAACTTGCTGCAGATCTGTGTTGAGCTGAACGCGCGTAACGCAAGCGTCTGCTTCCTCAGTGTGAGCGGTGATTGGCGGGTGTCGTCTCTGACTGACAGCTGACACATTGGGGTCGGGGTGATTCAGTGGCGGGTCCGCTGCGCTGTATACCTGGAGGCCAGGAACGCCTGCTGTGAGAGGGGCCGGTCAAGTCGCCATGGTAACCGACTCCTGTGGCGCCGCGGGCACCGTCGCCACTTCCTGTTGTGATTCGGCCCCGCCTCCTTCCGTGGCCTGGCGGGAGTGGACGGTGACTGGGCGGAGAGATTAAATAATTACATAAACAGTCATTTATTATTCTGGGTTTTTTTGTTGTTGTTGTTGTTTTTTCAAAATTGTCAGTGCTTTTTGGTGCAGTGCTGTACATCATGAGTGCATCCAGATGTATTTTCTGTTTGATGCAGTGCCACCTCTTCTAAGTTCAGTGCCAGACTGAGTGCTAATCGCATGTGAAAACGGCAGAGAGTCTGTGTACATTAGGCGCTGCAGTGTGGTTGGAGTCAACACTGGATGAGGAGTTAATTAGCTGCTGGGATGCTGACTGATGTTGCCTGAAGTGCCGAAGTGCTGAGATCTTCACTTTCATTAGCAGTGGGGGGGGGGGGGGGGGGGGCAGCAGAGGCTGTGGATGCCCTGTGGGGGGGGGGCGGGGGGGTAAATGTGCCAGAGAGGCTGGTTTTCATCAGTAGCTCCTGGGCTTGCATGTTTTTGGCTGTGTGATGAAACCGAAGGAAACCCACGCGAACACATGGAGGCATGCTAACTCCCCTCAGAGGGGGTCTAAGCTAGCCAGGACTTGAACCCAGAACCGCCTTCCAGCCTGCCTGCCGCTGCCCACTGCACCACTGTGCCACTGTGCCACCTGCAGCTCCCGGACCAGAGGGGCCCCCGACTCCTCTACTAAAGCCAGGAAGTACCCTTCTTATACTGTGTGTCCCTGCACGGGACGTCCTGAGAGAGATGAGGTGCGATTAAACACGCAGGTGAGGGCGTCCTCATTAATCGTGTCTCGCGCGCGCGGGGCCTGTTTGTCTCCCTGATGAATGCGCCCTGTATGATTAAAACCCCCCTGCCTTTCACGTCTAATAAGGAGGGGCTGAGCCACGTGTTGGAGGGCGTTCGCTTTGCAGCTGAAGGTGATGGAGCGCCCCAAACTGTTTCACCAGACACGCCTGCAGGTTCCATAATGGAGGACAGCGAGATAAGGGCTTGGCTTGCATTAAATTGGGTCAATTCCATTTCAGTTCAGTCAATTCAGGAAGTTGATTTGACTGAATCGATCCCATCCCCCCTCCCCCCACCCAGCCCCCCCAGATAAGGGCAGCAGAAACTTTACACTCCCAGAAAACGGGATTTTTTGCCTCTTATTGGTTGCCTTGCATTAAATTGGGTTAATTCCATTTCAGTTCAGTTAATTCAGGAAGTTGATTTGAGTGAATCGATCTTCCGCCCCCCCCCCCCATCACTGCCATTTCCTTCTGTTCTTGTGGGGGTGGGACAGGTGCATCGTTCAGCTGCCCGAGAGCTTGTCAGCGAATGCCAATACGCCTTAATCCATCATCGCAGCGATGGGCTGCGATGGCGACTCCCCTGTTCCCCCGAACCCTTTTTCTGATTCAGCCGTTCGACGCGAGCGCGGCGGTATTAATGAGGAGTATTAATCTCAGCGGGCGTCCGCGCCTGGGCTCGCAGAAGCATCCGTCAGGGCCGCAGAACAAGGTGAATCATTATTCAGTGCGCCGCGCAAGGAGAGGAATTTAAACGCGCTGAGCGGCTTGAGAACGGCGTCTGTCGTCTGTTGACTAATATGCTGGGGCTTGCCTTACTCAGTGGAGTTCAAACCAGGAGAAGTCCTGCGGGCCTCAGTCAGCCCTGGAAACACACAGCAATAACCACTGTGCATCGGTTATGCTATATGACCTGTGTATCGGTTATGCTATATGACCTGTGCATCGGTTATGCCATATGACCTGTGCATCGGTTATGCCATATGACCTGTGCATCGGTTATGCTATATGACCTGTACATCGGTTATGCTATATGACCTGTGCATCGGTTATGCTATATGACCTGTGCATCGGTTATGCTATATGACCTGTGCATCGGTTATGCTATATGACCTGTGCATTGGTTATGCTATATCTACTGTACAGCACCGTTATGCAATATACACTGCAACAGTTTTGCAATATGCACTGCGCCACACAATTATGCAATATCCACTGTGCAGCACAGTTATGCAATATGCACAGTGCAGCACAGTTTAAAAAAAATAGGCAAAAGAATTATGGCACTTTGTTGAGTAGCAGGCAGTCCATTTAAACACTGAATCATACTACAGAGAAAATGGATGCATCCAAGACAACGGTATCACATAAGCAAGCTGAGGATCGTTCCCTGGGGAACCATTAAAACTTCAGCTATGCGCTGTCAGCCAAACAAACATTTTTCCCTGTCATATCCACAACGGTTAATGTGTTTGGTGAAACACTGCTGCATAGTCGATACTGCGTAACTGTGCTGCACAGTCGATACTGCGTAACTGTGCTGCACAGTCGATACTGCGTAACTGTGCTGCACAGTCGATACTGCGTAACTGTGCTGCACAGTCGATACTGCGTAACTGTGCTGCACAGTCGATACTGCATAACATAAAGTCCCAGTCTGGAAATCAGGCTGGGTGTATATCTCATTTGGCACCTTCCAAATGACATTTTTGCCCCAATCAAGATAAGAGAATAAAATGTCACTGTCAAGTTTTTAAATGTCCGTTTTGAGTCCTGTTTGAGTGATCAGGCATGTCGTCCTGCGTGCCAAGATTTGGACCAAGGGTTCTCACCCATAATCCTACAGGACTACAAGGTTGGCTGGTTTTTTTCACATTAATATAACCAATTTATTGCCAAGACAACATGTGTTAACTGTATAATAACCTTCTTTAATTAATAAATTAATTAATCAGCAATAACAAAAACGAACAGGCTCCAAACGCCCTCTGAGACCAGGGATGAGAAACACTGACATAAAATCATCTGACCACTAGAGGGCGCCACTGCAACCCTTAATACAATGTCTCTGGTACTCAAGAGGGGGCACTGTTCCTTCAGCGCCAACTGGTTCTTAAAGCTCAGCTGTGGTGTTAGTCGCTAGATTATTACAGAATGAGCTCATCCTGCTGTACAGGGAATTTGCTGAAGCATCATTATGAAAATCTGATGTATTTGATGAGACGTTTTTACAGATGCGTGCTTTTCACTTCAAGGTGACTTAGATAATCTTAAGAATTTCAAATCAGCTCTGGTTCATTAATATCAGACTCTGGCTTGTTCATATACTGCACGTGGGCGCGCACAAATGCCAGTTAACTTGTGCAGTCACAGTCTTTGAGCTTGACCCTGTGAGGTGAAAGGTCACAATTGTGTGATTAGAATGTTATTAACTGAACATTCTGATGCTGATGTAACACTCACTACTGGTGACTGAAAGCAATGGAGTTCTAGAACTCTCACTTAGAATTTAGAAGAAAAAAAACCCCATCCAAAAAAACCTAACCTTTCAGTGAGTTAAAAAAAAAAGGTAAAATTGTAAACTCTGGGTGCTGGAAAATGGAAAGGTCAGATTTCATTAAATGTGGCATTAGTATTTTAGTCCTTTTTTTTTTAATGAGTAGGTGAATGCAACCTGCCCAACGGGCGGCCATATTGGAGCTGGACCATTATTACCTCCGAAACCTGCCAAACCCTCCCTCTTACAGGAACATTTCAGGTGGCCAACATCTCTGTGGAGATGTCGCCATGGAAACGGCACTTTGCTTACAGTATTTTTAGAGACAAACCAGGTTGAATAAAAAAAAAGGAAAGGGGAAAGAAAGAGAGAGAGAGAGAGAGAGAGAGAGAGAGAGGCACTGTTTTGTTTTGAAATAGGCTTCAGGAGCAGGAAGCGAGGGTGTGGTCCTGGTTCGGGTCGGTACCGAGCGGGAAGCGGCCGTCCTGTTCACGGGTCGCTGCTTTTTACGCCGTCGACAGGGGGTGAAGTTATGCGTCGATTTGGGATCGATTCAGATCTGTTGGGTAACGTTCTGTCCCTCCCACTCGCTTGGCTGGGAGAATGGAAAGGTCGCGGATGCACAAACCGGCAAGCCGTCTCCGTCGGGCTGCACTGGCCGCGTTTCATTCGCGCAGATCAGGAAAAGGAGACTTGATTTAGTGAAAGGAGATTTGAGCCGATTTGATTGAGGTTTGTAAATTCATTAGAGGGATTAACAGAGTGAACTGCAAGAGATTCCTCAGCTTGAGACCTGTCAGTGGCATGAGAGGGCATCCAGTAAATGGAAATTAGCAAAAGGTAAATTCCACACAGACGTCAGGAAGTATTTCTTCACACGGAGAGTAGTCGCTGTGTGGAACAGCTCGCCAGGTAATGTAGCAGACTCTGGGGGTTGTCTGAAAACTCTGGGGGGTTTTCAACACCTGGCTTGATACGATGCTGGATATTATCTAGTTTGTAGGTAAACGGTGAGCACAAGGTGACCTTTAATGGTAAAAAAAAAAAAAAATGGTGAGCACTGTTAGGCTGAATGGCCTGTTCTCGTCATTATGGTATGTTATGTTATGTTCTGTTATATGACATGCGGATTCAGGCAGGGCCCACACTGGCAACCAAGGGAGCTCAGTGTCCTGCCTGTCTTCACAGTGGTGGAGCTAGGGTTGCCAGATATAGAACTTAACTGGACAACATGCACAGCTGGAAACTTAATCACCCGGGAAATGTTGGACGGGGAGGGGGGGGCGCATTGGAACCACAGGCGGACTGGGGACTGGGGGGGGGGGGGCAGGGGAATGAACATCAAACCAGTGAGCCATTGACACGGAAATTCATAATTCCTTACAAACTACCAGTTAATTTCTTCCATAAATTACTTGGATCAGACATCACATTGTCCAATCGGGACCGCAAGCCGGATATTCTGGTCCAAAACCAGGTGTCAGGCTACCCTAGGTGAAGTACATTCAGCTGCTTGAGCTCTTTGATTCTGTAGTGTACTCCAATGGCTGAGTAGCTGCCCTTGCAAGCTAAAGGTTGCAGGTTTGATTCTGTCATAGCAAACTTAAACCTGCATTGCTTCAGTATATATCCAGCTGTATAAATGGACACTGTGTAAAAAAAAAAAGGCACAAAGCTGTGTAAGTTGCTCTGGAGGTGTGTAATGCAATGCCTGTAACCTGCACTCTACCTGCAGTTTACAGGCCATCTAAAATGCTCGCAGTGAAATGCGATGAAATGCGCGGCGATGTGACGATCGTGACTAGCGCATAGCCGTGTCGCGCGCTGCTCGAGGAACACAAAGCGGAAAGCCTCCCCTCTCCCGCTCCCTCAGGGCCGAACGGCTGCGTTACCGGCGGCAACGGCGCGGCACACGCCAGCCAGGGAGCCACGAAGAAGAAGAAGAAGAAGCGCTGCTCAGTCAGTCTTCCTGTTCTCGCCTGCCCCAGTGCCCCATGGGAGATCTGCGTTTCGCCGATGGATGATGGCATTTGTCAAGCGCTCTCCACAGCTGCATTGATCAGTAGCCCCTCCCCCACCCAGCCAAGGCTGTTGTCACATGGACCCCCCTGCCCCCGCCCCCCCCCCCCGCCCTCCCGCCCCCCAGGTTGTCAGTTATCCACTCCGCTCATGCGACAGACTGTAGGGACATCGATCGGCCCTGTGCCCCCCCCCCATCCCCCCCCCCCAGAGGATTGAGGGGAATAAAACGAAAACAGGCCTTTGCCGCCATTCTCAGCCCTTCCCAGACTGCAGCCGGCTCCGGGCGGGTTCTTCCGGAGCTCTGGCGTAGTCAGCCGACTGTTGACAGTGGCGATGAGGTGGCACACGGCGCCATTTTGGCTCAGCGTTGGCACATTCAGCTGCTCGGTTGTGTGCCACTCAATACTGGCTGAGGTTTGCCTTCATGACGGCTCGCTCCCGGTGTCCCGTACGGAAACCCAAATCTGGGTCACATCTGTGCCCTTATTCAGTGCAGCAACCCGTGGCAGTTGGGGGGGGGGGGGGTTGTTAGGATGATTCCAAGGCCTATAACTTACTCAAAAAATATTGGGACATAGGATTCATAATCAAATCTAATTAGTTTTATTTGTATAGCGCATTTTTTTTGTCTTTTTTTTTTTCTCAGAGAACTGTCACAAAGATGCTTTACAGTGAAAATTAGGCCCCCTTGAACCCCCCAAAATCAAGAAAGTATGATATAAAAAAAAGCTCTCTGAACAAATATGGATTATCTTTATACTTTATATTTGTCAGTTACTGAAATTGACATTAATAAGAACATTTTTTTACACTGCACTAATAAAATTGGCGGTTTCTTTCGCTTTTTTTGGGGGGTGGCCTGGGGGGGTGAGGCTCAGTGTGAGATCTCTTCATGATGCCCAAAACCCTTGGCAGCACCTCCACATGCTGGGCTGCACCGCACAGGGGTGCGGTGGGGGGGGTGGGGGAATCAGGTGTGGGGGCCACAAGAAGCCAGCGATCGGGGTTTGGGCTTCCTGTCCACTTCCTTTCTCTGCTGCTGGGGGCTTTCTCAGGCTTGAGTGCGGCTGAGAGACGATCCAGCAGCAGCTAGCATCTGTGTTTGACATCACAAATGTGCCATTAGAATGGTCTGCACTGAACATTCTAACGCTGATGCGACCATCACCACTGAACACAGTTCTAGAACACTGATTGAACACAATTCTGTTTAAAAATTCTAAAAAGAAATTTAAAAAAAACCCCACTCTTTCAAACAGTTAAATAAACATCACTGAGTCACGGGGTTGGCGGAGAAGCTGGGGAGCTGGAGAGTGCCGTGGTGACTGTTCGCTAACTGAATATTGCCAAGAAATAGTGCTTCAGTATGACAGACCAAACAGAGGATAATGGAACCCACCCCCACCCCCCAGCCCTGCCGCCCCCCCACAGGCGCGTTCAGTGAGTGAGAGTGAGGTCCGTGTGCGACGTGCTAAATCCGCATCGCGCGTTTCTCCGGGCGGGTGTTAAAAGCCGGCGCGGCGGGGAGGAGGAGGACATCCGCTCCGCGATGCGTCTGCGAGCTGGCGTGTCAACCGCCCCCCCCCCCCCCCCCCCCCCCCCGCCCCCCCCCCCCCCCCAGCGTGCGGCGGCGGCACGCGGCTGCTCTCACACGCACAGGACACGGGGCGGGCCCCCTGCTGCGTGCTGCGTGCGTGCGTGCATGCGTTCGTTCGCTCGCCCGCGCGCGGATCCTGGCGAAATGAACGCTCCCGCGGCCACCCGCGGCGGCTCTGCTCTCCCGCGCTCGCCATTGCCATGGGAACCGAGGCCCAGCCGGATCTTGGCCCGTTTCGATATCAAAGCGACGGCTTGCTGGGAGAGTGGCGTCTGGTGCCTTCCTCTCTCTCTGATAAGCAGGCTTCCGCCCCGCTTTCACCCAACCAGGGATGCAGATGTGACAGTTTGGGAAACGCTGGCCTGTTTACACGGGGCTTTGTAACCGGGGGGGGGGGGGGGGGCACTGACCCCCCTAGGGTGGTCCTCAAAATAACAGGAAACATATTTTTGCTTCAAAGAATATTTTTTTTATATTTTCACATTTCAGAAATAATTTAATTTAATCATGTTTTTGACTTTTAGTTCAAATATACCGTGTCAGGCTATGACGTATATTCACTAAGATGCCAAATTAAAATAAAATAAAATAAATATCAAACACCAAAGAAAGAAAGAAAGAGACCCAGTCTCTGTTCCCATCTTCCTGTTCTGATGGGGGGTGGGGGGGTGCATAGTGTCTTAATGATCTCAGCACTGTGCTTCACAGGATGAGAGCCTGCAAGCCTGTGCTCCACTAACCAGCTGGTGGTCAGCTAGCGTTCCAGCAGCAGGTTCGTGTTCTAAAAGGAGCTCCTGGCTCCGCATGACAGTTTATGGCTGGGGTATTCAAACCTGGCCCAGGGGGGGCCCAGTAGTGCTGCTACAGTCTTCATTCCTCCCCTGTGATCAGGGAATGATTTAAACCCAACGCACCAAGTAGGCATCATTTCTGTCCAGTCAGTGACATCACTGTAGTACGGACTATCGGTGCTCAAGAGGAAACCGGCAGCACTTCTGACCTTGAGGGCCAGGTTTGAGTATCTCTGCTTTATGAGCTATACGAGTTCATGAGTTTATGAGTTTATATGCCGTGAAAAAGGCCCAAGGATCATTTGCCCGCTGCATTGGCCTATTTCGTGGCCTCATCATTAATATTCATGAGCTACGGCAAATTGGAAATTTTTGGGGCAAGACGTGGCGGCAGTCCGTGTTCTATCCCCCACCGGGGAGCTCTCTCTGCTGTGGTCCGGTCTCTGTGGGTTACCCTCTCTGCTCTCTGCCTGAATAAAGCAAAAATAAATAAATAAATGAATAAAAACAAGTCAGGAGCGAGGGAGCTAACAAAGAGAGAGCCGGTTGGCCAATCGTTGCAAACAGCAGGGCGTCCCGTCCACGTGAGGGCAACAGAATCAATGACCGTCGAGCCCGGAAGGCCAGCCTGGCGTGCAGACGTCCAGATTCTTACCTTCCCTGGTTGATGAATTTGTTCCCTGGTTGTTGAATTTGGGGCATGTGCAAAGGTAGATGTTGTTGTTGTTGTTGTTTAGAAGGCAGGAGCTGTTGACAGCAGCCCGATGGATTTTTTCTGGAAGGTGGGAGGTGCGGAGCCTGCTTCCTCAGCAGTTTGTGTCACGGGCCGCCGGCTCGCATGCACGACCCCGAGCCAGCCAGGACGTCTCCTCGCACGGCACGCGCGCACCCACGCTGTTTCCCTTTCGTGGCCATGTTTTATTAATGCGCACGGAAAATCAATGCGGTTGTTGCTGAAAGCAGTCAAACCGAAGGAGGCGGGCGCTGGCTAACCCGCGCAGACGACCTCGCAAAGGGCGTGGGGGAAGTTCAGTTCAGTCCGACCTAGCGAATTTTTTTACATAGCATAATTCGCACCTCAGCCTCCTAGGGTGCCGAACATTTGGACGCAAGCGCGAGGGTTGAGGCGCGAAGCAAGAGAGTTCAGCTAGCTACACAAAAGCACAGTCAAAAATAAATGTTTTCGATTCGCGTTTTCAAAGGAGCCATCGCATAGTAATGAAATGCACACTGTGTCGACATGGTAACAGACTTGATCTCGCGGCCCTCTGCCTGGTATCGGATGCTCTGTAGGAGTAAATGCGTGACATCAGCAACGCTTGTTAAAGCCCGTGTATCGCACCGAGGTCATCGCGACCTTGAGAGGCATATGCCCTGCTGTCGGCCTACACGACGAGGGGCTCTCGTTGGTCCGAACTCAGCTGGGGTTAAATGGAAAATGATTCCATTAAAATCGCCAGGATTAGTGTATTTCAATATTTTAAAAATAATTCACAAAAGACTTATTTTCACAAAATGCATGTTCGGTTTCAGAATTTGCAAGCTATTAGGTTTTTTTTGAACCATGTTTTGGTCGAGTCTACAAGTACAAGTACACAATACAGTATACAATATAAACAACACATAATAATAATAATAATCGTCATTCGCGTCATCATTATCACAGTCATGATTCATACACGGGACTGGAGGAAAAACTAAATTATAGTGGAGATTTTAACTTTATAGTACTTGTATAAATTATTTGCAATAGCAGTTGTTAGAGGGCTCGATCAAGGGTATCTCAGTCACGTGCATGACTTAATTTATTTCCCTTGCGCCCCTGCGTCAAACAAAGTTGCAAACGCGTTCTCTATTGACTTCAGTTTAGCTCTAATAGATTAAGCAAACAATGTGTCATCAAAAATGCAGCTACACGGAAAAGACCGGCGTGGGTTGTATTGTCTTTCGAAGTTGATATCAGTGTTTTTGGGAGGCTTGAAAATGCACGCGCTTGAGAGACGCTGAAGAGACATTTAACCTCGACACGCCTTGCAACAAAACCGAAGCAAATTGTCCCGCGTTATGTGGAAAAAACAAAAAACAAATTGCAATTCAAAACAGTTTAACAAATATTTGAAGCCTGAAAGTAAAGAAAGGCTTGCTTATCTGGTATTTCGGAAGTGTTTGTTTGAGTCTCCGTTTACGTCTACCCGACCACGGACAAAAATAAGAATACTGCTCAGAAACAAACATTCCAAAACATGGAGATCAAATGCACAGCCGCTCCATTCTGTGCTGTTACAGACTGGAAGGTGAGTAACTACCAATATTATACACTGAGCCACAGTTTTACCCTGCCGGTCGTAGGCTATTTATCTCAAATAGTTTTACCCCTGTATTGTTTGTCAACCGTGTACAATGGTATTGCTTTTTGCATGGAGTTTGCGTGTGTGTGTGCCCCATGAGATGGAACTGAAACTTTGAAATTATGAGACATCTTTGACTGAACAGGTGATTTTATCATCCAAAGACCGTTCAGCTCCCTACGGTCACGTTTAGCACAGCACTTTTGAGTCGATTTTAAGGTTTTATTGTTTTATTGTGTATTTCTAAAACGCTAAATGGCAGTGGTGGAAAGTCCAGGGGTCAGAAAGTAAAAGTACTGCCATGAGTTTCTTCCACCCATGAACTCAGCCAGCTGATTTCACTAATTAGTTCTACCTCCTGGCTGAAGAATTGTGCTAATTAGTAAAATCCAGGTGATTGGAACAAAATACTGGGGAGGACTTTTACTCTCTGAACCTGGATTTTCCACCTCTGCTAAATGGTTTGGTCACTCTTTACACCCCTGACCTAATTTTCCCCCTATTCTGCTTCCAGGTCACGTAGGCCTTCTGACCAGATGCTTTTGGCTGTCCCACGGGCTGGAGTTGAAGCGAAATGGCGATCGCGCCTGTGCTGTTGCTGCTATAGGTATGGCTCTTCTATTGACTTTTAAAAAATCTCGGTTGAGATATCGTTTCTCCTTGGCCTTTAAACCCAGACGAGATCGTCTTCATCAGCGTGTATTGTCTTGTAATGTTTGTGTAATGTGCGGTTATCCCTTGCATTTCTAAAACTACGTTTATCCAGTTGGCGTAATGGTGACTTATTGCCATGCGCAGCCTCAGTGGGATGCGATCAAACCTTTCTGAACCTGTGCGCATAGTTTTGTTCTTTCTGCAGTCCTAAATTTCTTAATCTCAAGTGGAGGTGTTTAGTCCAGCAACATGGTGGTCATTGTGAGTCAGAAAAAGTGTGCAACTTTTATTTATTATTATTAATTTATTTCAACCCAGTAATGTGTCATATAATATTGCTGCTTTTAGCCATGTAGTGTTGGCTGCTGCACCGTTTTTGCAGGACATGAATAAAGTTGTGATGGATTTACTGCCTTCAGGCTGGCGCTTCACTCTGGATGAGCTTCGCCCTGCACATGGAAGTGCTTTTTTAAATGTCCGTTCGTTTATACAAAGCTTTCCCCCCCCATAAATTGTAAAGTGTTTTGTGGTGGGTGAAGACATCCCTTATTCAGTTTGATGGCAGGGATGAGCAATTTAGGTTTTTTGTTTTGTTTTGTTTTCTTGGAGGGGTTGGGGTGTGGGGGGAGTATAAACCAAGCTGATTTATAGACGTTTCATGTTTCTTTGACACGATGATGTAAATGTGACGGTGTCACACTGCAGTGCAAGGCTTTGCAGAGTGGGAGGACCTGGCTGAAGCTTCGTCCCGTGTGATTGGCTCGTGGGTTTCAGATGCGAAGGCCGGCTGAGTGACTTCCAGGGGCCTTAAACCTTTCAGGGTGTGAGGTCACACATCCGTGATTGGAATGTTCTTGCCTGAGCATTCTAATGCTGACGCTGATGTAACAATCACTGCCGGTGACTGAAAGCCAACGGAGTTCTAGAACACTGACTTAGAACTTTGAAGAAGAAGAAGAAAAAAAAGAACATTCCAAAGAACCTGCTCTTCGAAGGGTTAAACTGATCACGCTATGGACTGTGGCGCTGCGTGCTCCCTATCTGTGTCCACCAATGAGAAGTCTCCGTAATCACTCCTTAATGTCTCCACGGTTAATGAATCACTGTTGTGCGGCTCTTAACTTAGCTGAGTGAGAATGCATTAGTTTTTTTTATAGTGTTCAGATAAAGGCCTGAGTGCTTTGGCTCTGAGTTGTCGCTAGATTTGGGGCTTGTGTTGTCAGGCCACTTAAGAGCCGAGGAATGTTTAATGGGAGGAACAGGGACGGCGTGCCCATCCAAAATGGTTTCAGCTTCAATACTGCATCACTTTCGCAACTTATTCCAACGCGTTAGCAGCGCTGTGTGTGAATAAATACAAGGTTAGTACGGCAGTGATGTTGCCTTACTTGTAGAAACCTGAGGCACTCTCCACCAATCACAGAGGATGTTTGTGACAATCAGTACATCGATGCTTGCAGTGATTGGTGGATACATTCTGGTTATCCTTCCGCAGTCTCTGTGAGGAATTGCCAGGATGCAGCCAGAAAGTGCCCACCAATCACCATCGTCGTTGCTGTATTGGTCTTTACTGACGTGATGTGCGATTGGTGGAGCGCCGTTCAATTTTGCGCAAGTGAGATGACATCATGGCCGTCTTATTCCTGTTTTACTGTCTCTGATACGCTATAACTTTTGGTAACACTTGGTCCCACTCTGGAATGTGTATCAGTAAAAATAAAAAAAAATAATAAATTTTTTTTTAGCTTCAGCTAATTTCCAACTGCGATCCTTTCCCTGGAACTGTCTCCCTGGGATGCTCCTGGGTACAGACTAACAGGTGGGTTACCGTGGGGACCGCACGCCGGGGGCGTGGCCAGATCCATGCCTCCTGGGGCACGTGACCCAGAAATATTTGTCTGCGCCCCAGTAAAATGACCACGAGCACTCATACGTATTTGCGCTGCGTCTAAATGGCCGTGGAAAATTTGCTGCCCATTATGTTCTCCTTGTGTAGATTAGACTCTCCTGAATAGTGGCAGGTATTGCAGTCACACCAAATAAAGATGCTGTCGATCTTGGTGTGGATTTGGACTTGATTCCCGGGGATGTGTGTGCTGTGCCCCAGTTCAGCTTTAAGTGTGGCCCCGCCTCTGCCAAACACCGGCCGTTTCGTTTGGAAACTGGGGCATCTTTCTAAAAAAAAAAAAAATTTTGTTATTTTTTTATTTGATAAGCCAGGGCAGCAGGTGGGGATGTTGAGAAGTCGCAGTGCCCATAAATTATTTATGGAGCTTCTCGTTAATATCTCTTCCTCTTTCCCTCTCTCCCTCCATCCCCTTTTCTCTCTCTCTCCGGGTGGTTTTCCCTCTCTCCCGGTTTGTCTCGGTCCGCTGGCTCTGCTTCCTGTCTGCTCTGCGAGCCGCGCCTGTCCGTCGACTTTATTTTCCCGCGTCTCTCCGTGTCCTTCACGCAACCTTGACGGGCCCCGGGGCCACACGGGGGGGCTGGTGGCGGGGGGGGGGCAGCGGTGTGCCACTCGCGGGCAAACGCAGCCGGGGGTAAAAAAAAAACTCAAACGCTGTTCTGAAGGCGGGCCGAACGGACAGCGGTAATCCGCTTCGGCGGTGTCAAGGTGACCCCTGGGTAATACTGCTGTCTTCTGGGATACGTGAACTCTCCTGTTCCCTGGTCCAGTGTGGTGTTGCACACTTAAGGTGTCAAGGCTCTATTTATAAAAAAAAGAAAAAAAACCACTTCTGTTCGTGTGTGTGTGTGTGTGTCTTTTTAAAGTCGCCGTGATTCTCCATCTGCTGCTGCTGCTGCTGTCTGTGGTGCAGCTTATGATATTTAACTGGCAGTCTATTCAAAAAAATTATTATTTTTAAAATTTTATTTTTAAAGATGTTTTTGAATCTTGCGCTGCACGGCAGGGCACGGTGTTTACGCTGAAGCCTCTGCTGCTTCTGTCTCTCGCTGCCTCTCCTGGGACCACCCCCCCCCCCGCCAACCCCCCCCCCTCACTCTGCTGAGCCTTTGTACTGTACTTCAAACACAGAGAGGAAGCGCAGGTTTGTGCTGCGCTGCATAAGGCACCAGAACCTGCCCTCCTTATCGTTACCTGATTTAAAAACGCACGCGTGTTAACCAGCAAGTGCGTTGACCGCTGAACGGGGCAGGTGGACATTCTCTGACCGCTGCTTTCAGCTCCATTCAAACTCTCGTTTGTTTCTCTGTTCCTCTCTCCCTGTGCTATTACAACAATTAGAGAGAAGAAAAACGGCACATTAGCTTAAATACAGGCTATTTGCTGGTCATTAAGGACCATTGTCCTGTGTTTCCTGTGTTTGCTGCGTTTGTTTTCGCACGCCCTGCGTGTTTAAGCTGTCCATTAGTGCAGAGGCCTGCCCTGTGCTGTGTGTGCTGTGCTCCCATTCACCTTCTCTGTGCACTCCTCTCCATCACCGCGAGCTCCTACGATCTCCCGCCATCCCACCGACCAACAGCCGCACAGCGCGACACTGTGCCTTTAAGAGCGCGAGGGAGAGGGAGAGAGATAGGGAGAGAGAGCGAGAGCGAGGGAGAGCGAAGGAGAGAGAGAGAGGGAGAGAGAGCAAAGGAGAGAGAGAGAGAGATAGCGAGGGAGAGCGAAGGAGAGAGAGGGAGAGAGAGGGAGAGGGAGGGAGGGAGGGAGAGAGGGAGATCGAGCGAGGGAGGGAGAGAGCAAGGGAGAGCGAAGGAGAGAGAGAGAGCGAGGGAGAGCGAAGGAGAGAGAGAGAGCGAGGGAGAGCGAAGGAGAGAGAGGGAGAGAGTGAGGGAGGGAGGGAGAGAGAGAGCGAGGGAGAGCGAAGGCGAGAGAGAGAGAGAGAGAGAGAGGGAGAGAGAGCTAGGGAGAGAAAAGGAGAGAGGGAACGAGAGCGTGAGAGCACATTAATCTGTCATGAGCAGAGCCCTTTCATTCACACACCTGCCCGTGCCGCGAGCGTGTGCCTCGATCCGGCACGCCGAACTCCCTCCGCTAGCCGAAGAGCACCGCGCTAGCCGCCGGCGCTAAGCCCCCTCGCCGCCCGGCCGCCCGCCAGCCAGCCAGAGAGCGAGCGAGACATCAGCCGGGAACGGCGAGAGAGAGCGCAGCGGAAAGCAAAACACACGAGAGAGAGAGAGAGAACTGAGAGGAAGAGAAGAAGAAGACGGAGAACAAGCAAGGGAGGAGGACAGCGCGAAGAGAGAGAGAGAGACACACACACAAAACCGCTCGCTGTGCGAGGAGGAGGAGGAGGGAACGCGAGAGACTGAAGCAGAGGCTGAGAGAGAGAGAGAGAGGGAGAGAAAGAGGAAGAGAGAGCGGCGGAGGAGAGGAAAGAAGAGGAAGAGGAATAACGATATTGTTCCGGCGCTCCCCGAGGCACAATGGGAAATGCACCGTCCCAAGGCATGTGACCGCTCTCCCCATGCATACTGTTGTAGCAGGTATCTCTCTGATCCGCGTGCTTCCAACTGCTGCCTGTCGGTGATCTGATGGGGGGTGGGGGGTGGGGGGGGCGGTGAGGTGGAGGGGTGTGTCGGAGCCGTGGGGGTTGCTTGACGTGTCGTTTTTTTCTGCGTCTGATGGTCGCGCTCCTTGTGAAGAGCCCTGTCTGAGAAGCAGAGAGAGAAGCGTGTCGTGTTTTGTCAGGAAGCGGAGAGAGAGAAACGGGTGTGGGTGAATGTGGGGGGGGGGGGGTGGGGGGGTGGTGGCTGGGCAGGTGTGTTGGAGATTGGAGAGGGGGGGGTGGCTGAGCAGGTGTGTTGGAGATTGGGGGGGGGGGGGGGGGGCGGAGCGGCATGGGGGTGTGTGGACAGGACATTGATACAGGTTGCACAGGTGAGGTTGTGCTTGCAACCAGGAGATGTACAATGTGTGTGTGGGGAAAACCCAAGCATTGTGCCTGAATGTTAGAGTGATTGTTGTGTGTGTGTGTGTGTGTGTGTGTGTGTGTGTGTGCGTGTGTGCGTGCGTGCGAGCGTGTTTGTAGGTATTAGTGTGTGTTTGTGTGTGTGTGTACGCGTGTGTCTGCGTGTGCATGTGTTTGTAGGTATTAGTTTATGTGTGTGTGTTTGTGTGTGTGCGCGTGAGTATTAGTGTGTGTGTGTGTTTGTGAATATTTGTGTGTGTGTGTGTTGTTAGTGTGTGTATGTGTTTGTGAATGTGTGTGTGTGTGTGAGTATTAGTGTGTGTGTGTGGGGGGGAGAACAGCATCAGCACCATCTTTCACCACATGGGAAATCACGAAAGAGTGACAGAGAGAGAGACAGAGAAAGAGAGAGAGAGAGACAGAGAGAGAGAGAGAGAGACAGAAAGTGCTCTGGCAGGAGGATACGACAGCATGCCTTGCTGATAAAGCCCGTGTGTGTCTGGGAGCGTGAGCATGCGATAGACAGATACGGGAGAGGAGGGAAGGAGGAGGTGGGGAGAGGTTGGAGGAGGTGGGGAGGGGAAGGAGGAGGTGGGGAGAGGTTGGAGCGCGGGGAGAGCCCCGGTGTTGGAGAGGGGAGCTCTCCTTTGTGTGCTCAGCTGTGGGGGTCTCTCAGAGAGAGAGAGAGAGAGGGAGGGAGAGGGAGGGAGGGAGGGAGGGAGGGAGAGAGAGGGAGAGGGAGAGAGAGAGCGAGCAGGAGAGGGAGAGGAGGGAGCAAGTGAGAGAGAGAGAGAGAGGTAAGGCACACTGGTGCGTTTCAACACCAAGGTGTACGCTCCGGGAAGAGGAGGAGAGAGAGAATGAGTGAGTGAGTGAGGGAGGGAGAGAGAGAGAGGTAATTGTGTGGAGAGGACATGACACTGGGGAGGGAACATTAGAGGAGAAGCAGGGGAAGAAACAAGCTTCACATGGAGAGAGAGAGATGGGGGAGTGAGGGAGGGAGGGAGAGAGAGAGATGGGGGAGTGAGAGGGAGGGAGGGAGTGAGAGAGCAAGAGAGAGAGTGAGAAAGATAGAAAGAGGGAGATGGGGAAGGAGGGGTGGAGAGATGGGGGGCATCACTGAAGTTGTGCTGGAGGAAGGAGGGGTGGAGAGAGAGAGAGAGATGGGGGAGTGAAGTAGTGCTGGAGAGAGAGGGGGAGAGAGATGAGGAAGGAGGGGTGGAGAGAGACAGATGGGGGGCATCACTGAAGTTGTGCTGGAGGAAGGAGGGGTGGAGAGAGAGAGAGATGGGGGAGTGAAGTAGTGCTGGAGAGAGAGGGGGAGAGAGAGAGAGATGAGGAAGGAGGGGTGGAGAGAGAGAGAGAGAGAGAGAGAGATGGGGGAGTGAAGTAGTGCTGGAGAGAGAGAGAGATGAGGAAGGAGGGGTGGAGAGAGAGAGAGAGAGGGGGAGGCTGTGTGGCGGGTGAAGAGCAGGAGGTTTCCTGGAGGGAGGAGGAGCCGTGGTCCTCCTGAGACGGTCCGCAGGAGCCTGTCAGATTCAGAGCTGCAGGGAGGGAGCCGCTGTGGAGCGTGGAGAGAGAGGAAGAGGAGAGAGGAGGAGGAGGAGAGAGAGAGGAGGATGAGGAGGAGGAGGAGGAGGGCTGGCGGGTGGGCGGCCGGCCGGCATGTGAGTGTGTGAGGGAAGAGGGAGACTCTGCCGGCTGTTGTTGGGTGGATTCCCTCTCTCTCTCTCTTTCTCTGACTCTCTCTCCATCTCTATCTTTCCCCCACTCTGTCTCTTCCCCCTTGTCTTTTTATTTTTCCCTTTTTTTCTCTCCCTTTCTTTTTCCCTCTCTCTCACCATCTCTCTCACACTCCATCTCTCTCTCTCGCACCTGTCAGTACCGGGCAGTGTGGCTGCTGTGATGAAGTATACCCTGGCGACAGAGTGGGGTGGGGGTGTGGTGGGGTGGGGTCGGGGGTTTAGTTTGGGGGGGTTGGAGGAACAGGCTGCTGCTTTGGCAGAGGGAGAGTGTTTTGTGGGGAATCGGCACGGAGACGGGCGACAGCAAGGTGAGGCGGACAGCAGGCAGCGGAGGTCTGGAGGGCGTGTTCCGGAAACGGAAGCGAGCCGGGAACAGCGTGGAAGGAAGAAAAGAAAAATAAATAAATAAATAAATAAAACTCGTGCTCAGCCATGCAGTGCAAGCTGGAAGCATTGCCATGGCGACTGGCCGTTAGAATCATTAACCAGGCGAACCGGGCTGAGAGGAAGATGTCTTCGTTGAGCATCCGGTGTCGCTGAATAAAAAGCGACTTTTGCCGGCTCGGATAGCGGGAGAAAACGGCGCTCGTTTGTAACTGCGTTAGCGCAGAATGGATGATTCCGCTGGGGCGCACGCGATGCCCTTTCCTGCAGCCCCTTCGCCGTGCCGGTCTGAGGGGGATCAGGCCTCTGTGCTGCTGCATGAGTGGCCTGGTCTTCCTGCATGAGTGGCCTGGTCTTCCTGAAGCGAATAGCCCTCATTCCAAGGGCAATTTCACCTTATCTTTTGATGAGGAGAAACGGATTAACTGACAGTCGTTTTGTTGGGGGGGGGGGGGGGAGACTCGTAATTGCTTCCCATTGAAGTTTTTTTT
This sequence comes from Anguilla anguilla, assembly GCF_013347855.1. Classification (NCBI taxonomy): domain Eukaryota; kingdom Metazoa; phylum Chordata; class Actinopteri; order Anguilliformes; family Anguillidae; genus Anguilla; species Anguilla anguilla. Next base: position 29,446,867 of record NC_049217.1, on the reverse strand, counting down.
TCTTTCCCATTTGG
>NC_049217.1:29430635-29446653 GCF_013347855.1 Anguilla anguilla | reverse complement strand
GGGGCTGTAAAGTATTGAATATGATATGACATCTTGCCGAGGCGCCTCTGCAGTGCTGTTTAAAAGTTAATGACGGGTTGGGATTCTGCTCGCTGTCCTTTATACCCGGTGAAATAAGCTGCCCGCCGGTGATGGTTTAATTCGCTGCAAGTCAGAGACTGAGGGCCGCTCAGCCCCCCCCCCCCCCCCCCCCCCCAACGTCGGTGAGCCAATTGGAAACGCAGCGTTTTCAGAGGCGAACCAATCGGAAAGCAGCGTGTCCTCCGAGGCAGACCAATCGGACGGACTCAATTTACATAACGGTACTTTACATTGCAGCCGCTTAGCATACGCCCTTATCCGTAGCAACGTGCAGCAGTGGAGAACAGGAATACAAAAATGCAGTATCACCAAGAACGCACAGAGGACCGTTTGTAATCGATAAGTGTACTATTAGCCTAACAAACAAGAATCTGTGCTGTAACAAATGAAAGTACCTCTTGGCAGAACCTGTCTTTACACACCTATGGCTCCAGCACCCAGATAGCCGCCCTTGTGATGTTGTGCCTGAAAGCCTTGGCTTTGCCTTTTCAGAAGTTGCCCTGCATTTTGCTGGAGAAAAGCTGGCACTTCTCTCTTTTTTTGTTGCAGGGAAATGGCTCTTGAAAAATCAATTGGTGGAACGTTGGTCTATTTAGCGAGGATTTTCTGCCTCCTCCAAAGGCTGACTTACTGCCCCCTGTGCAACTAACTATTCAGGGAGCAGCGGCAAAATACCTGAGTTCTTTGTTTCTGTCTAGGTATTACATTTTTAAAAATATGTTGTCTATGTGGGCTGACATTTCTAAGTCATAGTTATGAGGTTGATCAATGTGTTTTGTGGGTGCTTTATGGCTGTGTGTGTGTATGTGTATGTCCGTTTCTGGGCCTGTATTGGTGTGTGTGTGCGTTTGCATGTGCGTGCATTTGCGTGTGTGTGTGCGTGTGTGAGTGTGAATGTGTGTCTCCTACCGATACTTCCTGTAGCCTGTGCTTCCAGTAAATGCCTGCGGGAGTTGCCGTGGCGTCCTGGTCCCAGGGGCACTGGCTGCCCTCGGTCTTTCAGTGAACATGAGCTCTGATTTAATTCCTCTCTATTTTTTCAGTTGGTTATGTTGAGCCAGTCCCAGTGCGCTGATGTCACAGAATGAATGGTGTGCATCAAGAAGCCGAGTGCTTTTGTAGTGATGCATGATGGGGGTTTGCTGGTTACGTTTTTAAGGCGAGGGATCTTTATGGGGATCCTTCTCTTTGAGGAAGTGCAGCTCTGCTAGGAGACTACTGCTACAAATGAGCCCAGCTCCTGGATGAGACCTAGCTCTTTGAGGAGGCTCAGCCCTGTGACTAGGCCTAGGTCTTTGAGGATGCTCAGCTCTACGAGGATGCCTAGCTCTGTGATGGGGCCTAGTTCTTTGAGGAGCCTTAGCTCTGTGATGAGGCCCAGCTCTTTGAGGAGCCTTAGCTCTGCGATGAGGCCTAGCTCTTTGAGGAGGCTCAGCTCTGCGATGAGGCCTAGCTCTGCAGTGAGGCCTAGCTCTGCGATGAGGCTCAGCTCTGCGATGAAACCCAGCTCTTTGAGGAGCCCTAGCTCTGCAGTGAGGCCTAGCTCTGCGATGAAGCCCAGCTGTTTGAGGAGGCAGTCTAGCTGTCAGCGGGCTGTATTCACCATGTACAACTTGTACTCATAAGATACACATCACAACCTGCATCTCGCCACGACAGCCTTCCCAACTCTCTCTGGGTAGGAGCATCTGGCAGATGTAACAGTAATACATGGAACGTGATGTGGATGCTGATACCGTGCTGCTCTGTGCTAAATTGGTTTGATCCTCGCTGCCCCCTTTCACCCCCCCCCCCCCCCTCACTGTTGTGTGATGTGCTTAGCAAGCCTGATGGGGTGATTGGGTGGTTCTGCCAAGTCCTCGAAGGTGATTGGGTGGTTCTGCCGGGTCCTCGAAGGGGATTGGGTGGTTCTGCCGGGTCCTCGAAAGTGATTGGGTGTTTCTGCCGGGTCCTCAAAGGTGATTGGGTGGTTCTGCCGGATCCTCGAAGGTGATTGGGTGGTTCTGCCGGGTCCTCGAAGGTGATTGGGTGGTTCTGCCGGGTCCTCGAAGGTGATTGGGTGGTTCTGCCGGGTCCTTTAAGGTGACGGGATGTTTCTGCCGGGTTGCCCCCCCCCCCCCCCTCTTTTGATTACCCCTGACGTTAATGCCCAGCGTTGGGGGGTGGGGGTCAGTGGAGCCAAACAAGAGCTGCGGGGAACCGCAATTTGGCCTGCTGTTCGCAGTAATCAGTGTGCTGATTGGTTTCTGACTGTTGCCATAGAAACGGCATGGTGCTAGAACGTGTGGCGGGGGGGGAGGCGGGCTAGTAATGGTGGGGCATTGTTGCTTTCGTTCTTTAATTTTCTCTCCCAGCTGGCAATTTTCTTACCGTCTCTGTTCATTTTCCTCTGACAGATTGAATGTGGGAACGGGAGCGGGTCACTAACGGGGGGGTGGGGGGGGGACGGGGGGATGACCTGCTGCTAATGAAATCCTTAAATCTGCGATCCTCAGTCCTTCGGCTAATTCTTCACACATTAACATGTTCGGCTTTGGAAGAGGAAACTTCTAAATGGGTTCCCATTACTTAATACTCAGTAGGAGCTGCACAACACCGTTATCAGGGACATATCATCACGCCTCCACAACTCAAAGTACAGCCAAAATCTTTTTTTTGCATTTTTATCAGGTAATTTGCTTCCTTCCAGCTAATTTGCTCCCAAGCTGCGTTCAGTGTTTTTATCTCTTCCGGGCGTAGCTGTGAAAACAGAACCTTCTGGAACTCCTTAAAATAATCCGCCAGGCGTTTTTTTTCCCCCCATCATGCTTTTGCCCTGGAGGAAGTGCTCAGACATGACTTGTGGTGGTGGAGAGAAGCTGTGAAATGAGACCGTTTTAAAGTAACCTAGTTGAGAGAGAGAGAGAGAGAGAGAGAGGGGGAGGGGGAGGGAGAGGGAGCCACACCGAAGTGGCGGGAGTCGGAAAGGTCAAAGGGCAGGAGGTGAAGAGAGGCGGGCTGCTGCGGTAATAACTGCCAAACTCCCGCGTGCGTCTCCCCCCAGGGCAGCGCTCCGGCTGGGCCCCCAGCCCCCCCACACACAGCTCTCCCCCCAGGGCAGCGCTCCGGCTGGGCCCCCAGCCCCCTCCACACAGCTCTCCCCCCAGGGCAGCACTCGGCTGGGTCCCCAGCCCCCCCACACACAGCTCTCCCCCCAGGGCAGCACTCGGCTGGGTCCCCAGCCCCCGAACACACAGCTCTCCCCCCTCGGGTACGGGGGGGGGGGGGGGGGGGGTGGGGGTGGTGGGGGTGGTGGTAGAGCTAACCAACCTACTACTAACCCAACCACTAGAGTCTTCGCTAAGCACCTTGATTAGCAGAATCAGGATCAGGTATGTGCACCCACACTGGCCCTTTCTGGATGAGACTAGGGAACCCTGGCTCTATGACATGAAAAGCACCTCATTAAGAAAAAAATCAGGTCTGTTCAAAGCGGGATTGTCCTGAGCTACACAGTTCCACGGAAAAGTGGCGGCATCTGGAAGACGATTTATCATCATTGTTGATATCAGCTCTGACATAACTACCTTGTTAGCTGTTTGAAAGATAAATAAAACCTGCTCTGTACACCTGCTCTAAAACCTGCTTTTCTTTGTTTTTGTTTTTTTTTGAGAACTGGTGTTGTCAATGTCACATTTAAAGAGAAACGAATGATCGGTTGCTGGCCAGTTGGTTAGATACCAAGCTATACTGCAAGGTAAAAAAAAAATCAAGTGGAGAGCTAGGTATCGATTGTGCCACAAAACGGGACTGATAGCTGACTGTTACCTAGCAACCTGCTGAACCTTATACGCGCGACCGTATACAGGGGCTTCCCCACTGCTTCCTTGTTATAGCCCTTGCGATGCGTCGGCACGTTAAGCCAACCAGTCGGGTGCGGTTTATTCAGGTGTGCGTGTGTCGATTCAACACGTTTCCCTGCTGGAAAGGGTTTATGTAGCATTGTACGACGCGGTGCTGTAAACGTCAACTGCCAGGAAGTAACGGTGCGCAAGAATCCGGAGAGGACAAGAACTAGAACTAGCAATTATCTTGAAGCCATTTTTACCGGTTTTTCTTTTTTTTAATGGGTGGTGCACTTTTTTCCTACGGCTCACTTAGCCGCGGCTATTGTGCTATCCACTTCATTTTGTTTAATAGGATTTCATTGCTTTTATGTCATTCCCATTAATTCATTTGTACCACGGCCAGAAGATTGGAATAAATGCGCATAATTGTAATGTAGCAGTTTTATTGTTAGGTTTCTATGGTGAAACCTTAGAATGCTTTTTACTACTGTTAAAGGGATACAGTTCACTTTATCTGGTTTACAGAAATAATTAAAATTTTTGTTAATGTTTTGGAATTTTGGATGTTCAGGGAAGTTTCTGAGGACCTGCTGGCTCCTCCTCCCTACCACAGCAGCCACTGGCACAGTCCACACTCCGCTTCAGACCGGGGGGCACATCAGTCCTCTGAAGACTTTTGCTATCTGGGTACGCCACCCCAGGAGTTCCTCATGGACCCAATTTTGTAAAATATTCATCATATTCATCAGCTATACTTGTGCATGTTGAATATGTATAAAGGGCCAAACGTATAGCAGGGATGAATATTAAAAAGTTGGGTCCATAAGGGACTCCTGGTGTGGCATAGTATCTCAGCTATACTTGTGCATGTTGAATATGTATGTAGGGCCAAAGTGTGTGTTTCACTGTCCTCCAGATAACACTTTTAAAATTAAAACCTCCCTCATTTTGGCCAGGCTACTGAATCCTATGTGCTTTTATGAGAGCTTTTGCTACCTGCAACAAACACACCATCCTTCTGTAAATAAGCCCCTGCTAATGGTTCAGTTCACCCCTCCGCTCTTCGTAATATTAACTCTAGAAGAGTAAGGTTTTATAGAATGTTTTTTCAACGTTCTAAGTCAGTATTCTAGAACTCCGTTGCTTTCAGTCACCAGCTGCTGATTGTTTCATCAGCATTAGAATGTTCAGTCCAGAGTATTCTAATAACATATTTGTGATCTTACACCGTAAAAACGGTTAAGGAACTTCAAGCTGGAAATAAAACCATAACTTCCTCACTTATTTTTTTTAAAGTGTTGAATTAGTGTTTATTTTAATAGTGCTCAATTGATCCCTTGTTGTCAGTTAGAGATTGAATGAAGCAGGTCCCTCTAGATCAGGAGTGTCCCTTTCTTATCCTATAAGGGCCAGTGTGGATGCCACTTTTTGTTTTAGTCCAGCACTAGGACACCTGATATTAGTCTTCAAGGACTCGATTAAAGACTCGATGCTTAGCCCAGCCACGCCTGTGTCATAGTGCTGGACTAAAACAAAAACCTTCACCCACACCGGCTCTTTTTAGGATAAAATTTAGGACACCCCTGCTCCAGATTATAATACAAAAAGAATAATTCTGTAAATGACTCATCCCCACACAGGGTAGGTTATCCTACAATTGCTTCCAAAAAAAACAAGCATAAAACGGTTGTATTGGTGTTAAAAGCTTCATGTCATTATTGCCAGTTGTAAATATTTAAACCATGCGTTGCTTTTGTCGAAGGACGCAGGAGAGCACGGCGTGCGTGGGTTTAAATGTACAGGACACGTGCAGCTTTTTTAAAAGGACTAGATGTTTTTTTTCCTCCTGTTGATCTGCAGTAGCCCCCTTGGGCTGTGTGCCCTGGCTCAGAATGAATTCCAGGTCCTTTAAGAATAAATCAATGTTTAATATTTTGTGCATCGACGGCCTTTAAAAGCTGAGCGCGTCAGTCGGGTCGATGCGACTGTCCCAGGCCAGTGGCGTGTTCCTACCTGCTGGCGTAGATTTTTTTATTTTATTTTTTTTTTTTATAAACGGTCTCTCCTCTCCTCTCTGTTTTTATAACTGCTCCTCAAGTCCTTCTGGGATGGAAGTGATGCGTGTGTGAGAGAGAAATATTGACTTTATTTTTAATATCCGGGCCTCGTCCTCCTGCAGCGCCGCAAGGTTGAAGGCCGGCATTGTCCTCCAGTGGGGCCGACCGCCCGGCTCACAAACAACGGAGCGTTCGACGAAGAGCGTTCTGGAACTTTCCGGCCGGATTTCCGTTGGCTCGTGGGACCGCGTCGTGACGAGAAACGCTCTCCAGATATTTTTGTGCTGCGGCTACCGTTCCAAAAAGTGTTCTAGCGAGGTCAGGAGAGAACGTTTACGCACACACACACCTCTCTCTCTTGGCAACGTTTAGTCGTGAGATAAATAGAATTTTAGAGTAGAGTTTTTGCTCCTCGCAGTGAAATTAATATGGATGACCATGCGCATTAAAAAAAAAATATTCATAATCACTTAAAAGTAGCATTCAGGCGATATCCAAAAAACTAAAAAAAATAAATGTGGTGGGAATATTTACCCTAAGCTTGTAGGATGTAAGGATTACTCATCTGATCTCTCTCACCGTAATGACCCCTTTGGTGTTATATCTGTTTAATCTTTTTCAGTTTTCTATCATTTTGATTGCTTATAATCTCTTTACCTTGCTAGTCCCAAAAAGATAAAGAGGACCGCTTTGGAATTTGACCTTATCTGTGATTGGCGTATTTAATTAAGGTGTTAAAGTCTGAATATGGCTCATTAGAACTTCTGTGATCACAATTTTTACTCAGAAAATGGTGCGAAAAAATCTTATGAGTAAAAAAAAAGTAATGCTTTGTTTATGCTTCAAAGCTGTGGAATAATTGGCACCAAAGTAAATGGGAGGGCTAAACAGCACTTAGAAATCCCTTTTTAAGTGGGTTAGGCGTGAGGGCGTTGCTCTTCTCTTACTGTACGAACTGCAACGCGGTTGAGAAACATCCTGAGAAAAGCCAATAGAGAGTGAGGTCAAACCGAAGAGCGCCGTGTCCAAGACCCGTCAGGACGAGCTGTTCTTGGAACAGAAACTCTTAGAAGAAAACATGCACTCATCAGACAGTAGCCGACATCGATCGGCTGTCGAGTATGATTTATGAGGAAGGGCGGCCGGGTCCTCAAACAGAAGAAAACGCGAGCGGTCGAATATTTGTGATGTGTTTATACGCGCGTGATGTCACTGCCCTAGCGCTTCAGCAGCTCGGAGGCTGGGGACGTCACGGTATATTTAGAAATAAGTATATTTCGGTATAGAATTATCATTCCGGTATGCTCATTGGCGAGGACACAGGTGTCAGACTCCGGTCTTGGAGGGCCGCAGTGTCTGCTGGTTTTTGGGGGTGTTCTTGGTACCTGTAGAGCGACATAGGGGTTTTTTTGTTGTACCTGTACAATGACAAATAAAGTTGAGTTTAGTTGGAATCTTAATTTGAACTTGTGTGAAGTTAGCGCTGTAGTCTTATGGTAACTAGGAGGGGGGGGGGATGGGATTGGCATGAGTGGGGCATGCTGGGATTGATTGAGAAGTGGTACAGCTCTGTGGGAGCGGCAGTGTGTGATTTATACCCTCGTCATGGTGTCCTGTGTGTGTGTGTGTGCGTGTGTGTTTGTGTGTGTTTTTGGGTTGGTGGGTGTGTTTGTGAGTGCCTGTCTTTGGATGTGTGTGTGCATGCATGCACGTGTGTCTGTTTTCGGGTGTGTGGGTCTATGTATGTATGTGTGTGTCTGGCTGGGTATGTGCGTGTGTGTGCATGTGTGCGTGTTTTGGTTGTTTTGGTTGTTTCTTGCCTCCTGACCGTATCTCCCTGCCTTTGAGTGTGAGAGACGCACTCAGCACATCTGGCTCGTGGACACAGCACATCTGGCTCGTGCGCATGCTCTCTAGACTGGGTCAGAATAATTTCAGTGGGAAGGAGCAGGACTGAGCCGGTGAAGATCACACCAGACCAGCATGCCTTCCTCCCGCCCCGCCCCCCCTGTCACAATGGCATCATTCTGTCAGACTGGGGAGGAACAGAGTCTGTCCTCCCACATCCCACAATCCTCCTGCTCCTGAGAGCCTGTCAGAGCCTGGTCAGGTGTGTGTTGAGCGAGAGAGAGAGAGGGGGAGGGAGAGGGGAGAGAGAGATGGGGAGAGAGAGGGAGAGATGGGGAGGGAGAGGCAGAGAGAGATGGGGAGGGAGAGGGAGAGAGAGAGAGATGGGGAGAGAGAGGGAGAGGCAGAGAGAGATGGAGAGGGAGAGCGAGACGGGGAGGGAGATGGAGAGCGAGAGAGAGTGAGAGTGTGTTTGAAAGACTATTGCTTCCTTTTTTTGCTAAAATATTTTATGAATATTTCACAAATACGTTTTTTTGACCTGTTCTTTTGTTAAGGATAGAAGAGAGAGAGAGAGCAAGGGTGGGAACTTGAAGGAGAAGGGAGGGAGGTTTTCTAGCGTCTTCTTTCTGATTGGCGAGAGTCAGTCCCTTTATTCCTGCTGTGTGACCTTCCTCAAGTACACCGCTGCGATTTGGGTGCTTTGGGGGTACGGGCAGGTTCCCCTCTGCCCTGGGAAAGAGCCACGCACCCACAGAGTAACAGAGAGGAACGCGGTCCCTCGCTTTCCCGAACCTCCACCCCTTACATCACGCCCTCAGGGTGAGCAGCGGTGGTGTTCACACGGTCCAGCCCACTCCTGACCTGCAGGTGAACAGGACTACCCCACGTCCGTTTCGTTAAATAGCTGCACCCTGCCGGTTTTTCCCGTCCAGGGAGATCTGAGTCTGAGTATATATTTTCTCTGCTGTTTTTGCGGAGATGCTCGTGAATTTCGTTATAAATTTTTTTTTGTTTTGTTTTTGGCGGATGTTGGGAAGGTGTAGGTGGGCAGGGGGGGTCTGTCGGTGTCTGATTAATAGGTCTCTTCATTTTAATCGAGGGCTTCATAACAGTTATTTCATTGGGTGAAGTTGACAGGCCATTTGCTGATGTTAATGCTTAATGATGTCGGTGTTGTTTTGTCCAGTGTATTCAGTTCAGAATATTGATATTTAAAATGGCAACCAGCCCCTGCCTTATTGCTTAATGTTTTGGGGTGATTTTATTTTCATAAGGAGTTAGAGTTAATAATGGATTTTTTATGTTAATGTATTTTCCATTATGAGCCACTCGTCGTTCCGTACATGCGGAGTCAAATTAATTCCAAAATAATTTGACAAAGCTGTCTTCACAGTGAATAAATAGGTCTGTATGTGAGAGAGAGCAAACTTAATTAAAAAAAGGGCGAATAAGTTGAGATATTGAAAATACATGTTTTAAAAGTTTTATTAATGCGGCCCTTTGAAATGAAAACTAAACAAAAAACTCAAAAAGTTGAGAAATAATACTAAAACAATCTAATCTTTCTCCAATATTATAGTAAAAAAACATTAGAGACAAGTTAAGTGCATTAGAACTGGAGGGAAAAAAATGTATTACATCAAAGTATTGCGGAAGAGAAAAAAAAAATATTCACCGAAATTACTTGGAAATACCTGGAAAAGTTTAGCGGACATTGTGAGGTTATACAAGAGAACTTTGAAAGTTGAAACTTAATTTATGAAAAGTTGAACTATGGGAAGCTATTTATGAACCATTAACAAGTATTTTGTATTTTGTTTGCCGTCTCAGATCACTGAAACAGGGTAATATGAGATGATTCTGATGCTCTAAACTACAACCATGTACTTTAACTTTCATCTCATGTAAAAAAAGAACCAGAGTTTCATCCCTGGAAAAAAGCTTTGTGTCATTGTGTAGACTAGGTCAAAATAATACCATTAGTGTCTTCAAAGTGATATTTGATTGTTAGCCGAATTTAACAAGATAGCAAGCCCCACTTTGCTCCGTGACCACTGCGAACGGCCGGCTAATTAAGAGTGTTTGTTTTCCCAATTTAAATAAAATGTTTTGAAGATGCGCCCTAATTGGCTTCCGTTTTCTGAAATTTAATTGCATGTTAGAATGTTTGCATTTGGGAAACGCTGTTGTTTTTACTAAAATAGGACATGTTTATTATATGATACCACTTTACCCAACTACTGCATATTCCAATCACACTGTGAAAATGTAAATGAGAGCAAGTCATTTGGACAGTCCAATATTCAATTTGCATCCCTCCTACGATATACTACGATACGTTTACATCGTAGTAGAAGGTTTGTTTTAATCTTCAGCTGTAACTAACTCCATAATAAGAATGAGACATATGTTCTTCTCTTTCTTTTTGAAAGTTTTGCCGATGAGCAATGCTTAGACTGCCTCTTCAAGTTTGGCTCAACACCATCTTTCGCACATAGTCAGATGACCACACTGCCACCCTCTGGAGAGACACATTCAGCGCACCCCAAAAACTCCCAAAATAAGCAGCATTATCTACATGTAGGTTTTTAGCAGAAACACAGAGTGGCTTGATTTAGAGACTCGATTTATACAGGTGGTGTGACTCATGTTATGCAGCTTCCTCAAGGGTAAAATGGCAGTTCCCCTCAAGGGTATGACGGTAGTGCCCCATTTAGGATTCAAACTTGCAACCTCTAATTTACAAGCCCAGGTCCCCCCACCATTGCACTACACTGCTGCCCCAATGTTTTAGGTGATGACCACTTTGGGATTTGATTGGAGGAATGTGCACGTATTCGCAGCCGATGGTGAGATGAGTCACCAGGTCCAGTGGACGTATGTCGGGGGGGGGGATTCTGTGGGGCCCCCCCCCCAACTGCCCCGTCACCCCACCCGCCCTCCGCCCCGTCACCCTGCCACCCCGCCACCCTGGCCCCCACTGTGATACTGACCCGGGGCTCCTGAGCTCGCAAAACCCTGAAATATTCATAACGGCTGAAATTATTGATGCCCCCCCCCCCCCACTGCTGGAACGTTTAATGTTTCATGTTTTTCATTACGCGCTCTGTTCCTTATGGGTGAAATCGCCATGGTGACGCCGCTTCGCACATCACGCACCTCCTGATGGAGCTATTCTTAGCATCCGCTAAAGTTACCTCCTTATAGATCTCGCCTTATTGCCTGTAACCTTTTCACATTCATTTACAGCGGCGAGAGTAATAAGCTAAAAAAAAAAATGGCGGTATGACAGAACCGTGGTGTGTAGCCAGTATGAACTGCCTGGGGTCTCTGGCCAAGCAGATTGTAGAGAGCTGATCGTATTGTGTCCTACCGTTTTAATAAATGAAGATGATCCACTTCTGTCCCAGTGTGCCCTCTGGCCTAAAGTCTAGCGTGACTCACGGCTTGACCCTCTATAGCAGCAGACCTGGTGTGGACTCTGATGAGAAGCGGCCTACCTTTTTTTAAATTATAGCCCATTTGGGCGCCGCTTTGGTGAGGGCGAGAGGCGCTAGCGGCGGCGCTAACGAGCTCCCTGGGTCTCTCAGCGGGGCGAACTTCGCTCTCGAGCGGAGCGTTCGACTCCCTGAAATCCCTCCTGATTGGACGGTCGGTTGGTGCCCGCAGCCATGTCAGAATGTGGCGGTGTGGAACCGCATCCCTCCCCCCCCCCCCGGCCTGGCGATGGGGATGGGAGCCGTATGTCATGGGGTAGCCGGTTCTTTCCTGTGAGCTCAGTGTTTGCTGTGATAGACTTCTCCAGAAGTGCAGTCGGTGCAGAGCAGGGCCGTGCTCTTTGCCAGGTGAAGGAGGTGGAGTCTGAGGTAAAGGTGGGGGGCCAGGTAATGGTGAAGTCTCAGGTTAAGGTGGACTCAGGTAATATTGGAGTCTCTGGTAAAGGTTGAGTCCTGGGTGAAGGTGGAGTCTCAAATAAAGGTGGAGTATCAGGTAGGGTGCCAGGTAAAAGTGGACTCATGTAAAGGTGAAGTCTCAGGTAAAGGTGGGGTGCCAGGTAATGGTGAAGTATCAGGTTAAATGTGTCACTCCTCTGGAGTCCCTGTCTGTGATGTGGTTTGCTTATAAAGGCAATGTCACTCCCAGTCAGGTATTGAGCAAAGGTGCAACTCATAACCCAGGTGCGTCTGGTTTATGGATGATAGGAGCGAGACGGATCTTAAGTTTCCAAAATCCAAACATGTGAGAAATACATTTTTGATGTCCTGTGGGTGATATGGGCGTGGTTCGGGGCTGTGTAACACATTTATGTTTAAAAACATGAACCAGATTCTCCATGTAAACCACTGGAAAGTGTCTCATCTAGTACAGTCTGAGCTATTACACTGAGCCGGCCTGTGGAGGATGGGCTCCCCCTCTGTAGCCAGGTTCCTCCTGAGATCTCTTCTCTTTGGGGAGGTGCTTCTCAGCACTGAGTGTTTTTCTTCCCACTGGGGGATTTTTTTTTTTTTTTTTTGCAATTGATTTCTTTTTGGGAGTTAATACCTGTTTTTTTTGCCCAGTTTCCTTTTGGTATTTCCACTGTAAAGTGTCTTTGCGATAGTGTCTCTGTAAAACGCATAATGCGAATTAAACTAAATTGAGCTGAATTGAAAGCCTGTGAGGAAATCTTCAGTTAAGTGTGAAAGGCGCGAGTGCGAGATTGGCCCTCAGCCTGTGAGTCTAGGGCAGGGCTACTCGACCCTGTTCCTGGAGATCTAACGCCCTGTAGGTCTTCACTCCAACCTTAACAAAGCACACCTCACTCAACAGCTAGAGATCTACCGTCCTGTAGGTTTTCACTCCAACCCTAACAAAGCACACCTCACTCAACAGCTAGAGATCTACCGTCCTGTAGGTCTTCACTCCAACCTTAACAAAGCACACCTCACTCAACAGCTAGAGATCTACCGTCCTGTAGGTTTTCACTCCAACCCTAACAAAGCACACCTCACTCAACAGCTAGAGATCTACCGTCCTGCAGGTTTCCACTCCAACCCTAACAAAGCACACCTCATTCAACAGCTAGAGATCAGCATTGAGCTGCTAATTTGTATAATCAGGTGTGCCACATTACGGTTGAGATGAAAACCTACAGGACGGTAGATCTCTAGCTGTTGAGTGGTTTTGCTTTGTTAGGGTTGGAGTGAAAACCTACAGGACGGTAGATCTCTAGCTGTTGAGTGGTTTTGCTTTGTTAGGGTTGGAGTGAAAACCTACAGGACGGTAGATCTCTAGCTGTTGAATGAGGTGTGCTTTGTTAGGGTTGGAGTGAAAACCTACAGGATGGTAGAGCTCCAGGTTGGGCGGACCTGGTCTACGGTGTTGAGGTCTGTGGAGGAAAGGGGTGATGGGACAGGGAGGGTGAGGGTGAAAGGTCGAGCTCTCGCATCCACCCAAAAAACTGGTGAGGTGCAGCACTCTGAGACACGGTGTTCAGCGTACCCTAAGAGCTGAAACACCTCCCTGGAACCCACTGAACACCGAATTTAAATTCCTGAAGCTTTGCAGTCAGTAAGTGGCCAGGATTTGATCACGAATTCACCAAAAGAAAAACTGCAACTGTTAAGTGTTTTCTTTGCATTAATAAAGAGAGAATAGGCTAAGCCTGAGGGCCCTGCTAGAGACTCTCAAGCGTAGCGGGCGTAGCAAAAATAAATCTAAATTGAGGTCGTGTGCTCTTTTTATTAACTCCGAATTTACAGAGCCACTGTTTTCACACCCCGGTGCCTTCATCAGGGATGTGTTCTTCTCACACACAGTTAGCTGGACTTTAACCCTCTAAGGTGTGAGGTCACGAATATGCGATTGGAACGTTCTCAACTCAGCATTCTGAAGCTGATGTCACAATCAGTGCCGGAGTTTTAGAACAGCGACATTCCGAAGGAACCTGACGTTCAAAGGGGCTGAGGACAAATTTTTTGATTGCGCTCAGTGCCCCCCTTGGTTTTTTCGTTCTCACCCCGGTAAGGTGGGTGAGGTGGCGAGCGGCGCTGATTGGGCGTACGGCAGCGATGAAAGCGGAGAGCAGCGGCCCCTCTTGCGTGAGCCGCTGTTGCCAGGGTAACCGCGGGAATGAATGGCGGGAAACAGGCACTCGGGGGCGGGGCCGCGCCGGCGCGCCTCGTTCTCCCGGCTTTTCCGCGGCGCTGGGAAAAAAGGGGATATCTGACGCGGCGTACGCGTCTGATTTGCCGTCGGAACAAACGCCTGAGCCGTTCGGCAAAAACACGGCAGTCAGACGGGAACGATGAAAGGGGGGCGGGGCGATTTCTCATCGTTAGAAATATTGACTGCGGATGAAGCGCGGACCGGGTGTCCCCTTACGGAAATGGAACGAAATGGAACGAGCCGCAGCGTGCTGCAAACGATACATACAGACCCATCATCAGTCCTGGGGGGCGGGGGGGGGGGGGGGGCGATTTGTTATTTGTATATTTTTGGTAATCCGTTATTGTATTTGTCCAGCAGCGACTCGGAGGTGTCAAATAAATCGATGATTGGCCGGGCAGGGTGTTGATTGCAATCATCGATCTGGTGGAGGGGGGGGGGGGGATAACGATTCTGTATGAAAATGATCTATTTCTGGGGGGGGAGGGGGGGCGGGGGGGGGGGGCGAAGGAAGTGATGTATTTTTCAAATCTTGCAATTCCTGCAAAAAGCGATCATTTTTTTATACTTTAATACCATTTAAGTATTTCCTTCATGATGTATTCCGTTTCACTGCGTTGCAGTTGATCTAGTTTCTGTCTGTTTTTTTTTTGCCTTCTGTAGTCCTTTCTCTGAGACTTTATTTCAAAGACATCTTTCAAATGTATATTTGCATTTTCAAATAAATTTGCCGGCAGTGGGATTACTGAAAAGATGTTACGACTGTCGTTGAATTTGAAATGTTACCGGTCACTGGCTGCTTAGCTTTCAGGCGCCTGGGGTGTGAATAATAGAGAGAAAAAAAAGCGATTGAAGTGGAGATTCTGTGAGTGTGGAACTGAGCTTGCTGGAGCCGACTGTACGAGCAGGACCCAGTGAACGGCTCTCTGTGGAGGCCAAAGAACGGAGAGAGAGGGAGAGAGAAGGAGAGAGGGAGGTAGAGAGAGAGAGGGACACGGGGAGACAGGGAGGGAGAGAGAGAGAGGAAGTGGCATCGGCCTTCCAGAGGCTTCACAACCCACCCCTCCTCCTCCTTTCCCTCTCTCCCTCCCTCCCTCACCCATCTCCCAGGCTCCTGGCTCGGGTGGTTTGACAGGAGCATTGAAAGCGGAATTGATTTTTTGTTTTGTTCCTGGCACGTTTGAAGCGCAAGGCCGACGGACGAGAGTCTTCGGTCCTGCCCTCTGCTTCCTGCCGTCTTCCGCCTCTCTGGTTTTTTAGTTTCCTCTGCCTTTGTTTTCTCCATTTTCACAGTCCACCCTTCCCCCCTTTCCCCTAACTGTCCGCCATTTCACCAGTCTTTATATTTTCATTTAATATCTTGCGTACCTGCAAGCTATGGAAGCTGCTGCTTCTGAGTCCCGGACAGAGTGTTTTCAGTGCTGGTAATGTTTCTGTGTGTGTGTGTGTGTGTAACGCATCCTGTGTGCAGGTCTAATTACCTTCTTAATACCCTTGAAGGTGTGAGGTCACATGTATGTGATTAGAATGTTAACTAAATAAAAGGAAAGAAATGGAGTTCTAGAACACTACCAGAAACTTTCCGTTAAAGCCTACTCTTCAAAGGGCTTAAGAATGAAGAAGTTTTCTTTTCTGTGCTGTTAATGCTGCAGTTCCTGACTGTCTTCCTTTGAGAATAAGAGAGGAGGCCTGTCTCCTGAAGCCGTGTGTACTGTAGCTATGAAGGTATTTGCCTGTGACAACCATATGGCTCATCTACCATTTGTAGTGCTACGGGGATGCCTTTTTTTTCACTAAATCGTCTCCGAATCGAGGCTGTAGGGTTTATTTTTTCCTGCTATCTTATTGGCGTGTGCACCATTTCGAGCCATGATTGGTGGACTGGCTCTCCCTCATAGGGCATTGATTTGTTTCTCTTGATTTTTCTCTTGCAGATCCCAGGGTAAATTGGCTTTAATGTTGTTTGCAAGTCAGGGATAAATAGGCATGGGGCATTTTCGTAAAGGCAACACCTGTTTGTGTTTTGAGCTTTAACCTCATTCATTAGTGCTGTCG
>NC_049217.1:29395635-29428135 GCF_013347855.1 Anguilla anguilla | reverse complement strand
TTAAGTTTATTTTACTATTTTTAATGTTTATTTCGCCTTTTTAATCTTTATTTTAGTGTTCTTAAGTTTATTTGGAGGATGAGGACAGCTGGAGCTCTTGAGTACGAGTAGCTGCTTCAGAGAGGCAGGGTTAAATGGAGAGAGAATTTTAAAGACTAACGAGAACCAAAACATACTGGGATAATCTTAGTGTGCGTGTCCCTGTGTGTGTGGGTGTGCATGTATGTGTCCCTGTGTGTGTATTTTGTCTGTGTGTCTCAGCATGTTTCTGTCTCTCTCTTTATGTGTGTGTGTGTGTCTCTGTATTTTGTCTGTGTGTCTCTCTCTTTGTGACGCTGCTTTCTCCACAGCTGCCATTTTGAAGTTCTTCAGTAGGGGGTCAGTCCTGTGATTTCTGCAGCTGTCTGCATCTCTGGTTTTTTGTGGTGTGTGTTACCCTGTGTGTGCGCGGGTGTGTGTGAGATGGGAATATGAATTTTCTAGAGAACATATGAAAGGGAGCGTGTACAGTATTAACAGGGCGATCCACGCTAAAGGCAGGTGCCATTGTCCGTCACAGTTGGAATAGCTGGCCGTGAATTAATCTGGGTTCCTTTCTGTGCGTTTCTTTTGTTAGTAAAACAGCAGGGAGGGAGAGTAAGAGGGAGAGGGAGGGAGCAAGGGAGGGAGAGTTGATTTCTGAACAGTACTGAGTTTCTAATTTGAGTCTTGATATTAAAAAGTTTAAGAACTAGTGGGAATAAACATTTGTGGCTGCTGTGTGTGTGTGTGCGCGCGCTGTATGTACTGCTGTGTCCTGGAGCTGCTCGTCTCCACGGTAACACAGGTAGTGCATGCTGTAAGTACCGCTGTGCCCTGGGGCTGCTCGTCTCCATGGTAACACAGGTAGAGCATGCTCTAAGTACCGCTATGCCCTGGGGCTGCTCGTCTCCATGGTAACACAGGTAGAGCATGCTGTAAGTACCACTATGCCCTGGGGCTGCTCGTCTCCACGGTAACTCAGGCAATGCGCTGTAACTACTGCTGTACCCTGAGGCTGCTCTTCTCCACGGTAACACAGGCAGAGCATGCTGTGTGTGTTTGCGAGAGTGTGCGTGAATAATACAAATATTGTTGTGTGTGTGTAAGAGAGAGAGAGGAGAAAAAGCATGCGTGCTTTGTGAGTGCACGTCAGAATGCTCATGCTGAATTTGTATTGTGACCTTTCCTGGTTCTTCATTCCATACACATGTGGGAAACACACTTGTAGAGACAGACACACACACACACACACACTCGTAACTAAGGTACTCGGTGAGCCATTCCATTACCTCATTGTGTGAAGAAGAAAGGGTATGTTTTGGTGGTGGGGGGGGCGGGGTGTAAGATGGATTGCATGCGCCCGTCCCGTGGGTCAGTTTAGAGCCTGGTTGTAGCAGTTGGAGCTCAGTGCAGCTCTGGGGCGGAGACGGGTGCGAGACGTGGGCGAGGGCATGTTCTGCCAGGTGTACCAGCTGACACCCAGTCAGGCACGGGTCCTGGGGCACCGGGGCGGGAGCTGGAGGCTGGCAGTACTGTTTCCCTGCAGCCTGTCTCCCCAGCACAGACTCACTCCGTTATACCTGGAGACAAAATGAGCGCAGACTGAATCAGCTGCATCTACCTGCTTCTGAAACCGCGCAGGTGTGCTGCCGTGCCGACGCTTTGCCCGTTTTCCTCTGCCCCCACATGACGGTGGGGTCAGGTCAAAGGTCAGACAGTCTTATCGAAGCTGATTGGCTGATTCTGAACACGCTGGAACTCTTGTTCTTTTTTCACTGTAGTATATATACAAAGTTTTTTTTTTTTTTTTAGCTTTCTTTTTTTGATGTCTGTCAAAATGTAAAGTTTGTGTTAAAAAAAAAAAAAACATTTGGTTTTTTTTGTTTTGTTGCTGAAGATTCCTTTGATTGAAGTGCTCTTCAATGCCTTCTAATCTGTCCCCCCGTGCGCACTTCTGAAGCATTCTTTGATGTGACACGGACTCGATATGCAAACGGCGCCCGAGAAACATTCCCTTCAAGGCTTCCTGTCTCGCAGGAGGCCTTTGGCGCACTTCCTGTTCTCTTCTCTACGAAACGGTGCGTCTTCTAAAGCTCACCCCTGCTCAGACTTGCTCGATGCTCCCTTGCGGTAGTCCTGTTGTTGCTGTTTATGTGATGTGTGGAGTGGAGGCTGTCAGACGGAACCCTCGGTGTGGAAAAGCAGAGCTGCAGCCGTCTCACATCTCCGCGACGTTTTGTTAAATTGAAGGAGTGCCGACTGCTGTTTGCGAGGGATCATACAAATATTTAAACTGAAGCTTTGACTGCCTCTCGCAGTCAATTCCCTGCTTCCCGAGAGTCTCAGGCTTTCTGAGATAAAAACAATGGGCCTCATTCAGGAATCGTGCGTACGATCGCATTTGATCGTAAACTGCGTGGTTTCCCAAGAACGTTTCGGCATTCATCTTTTTTTTTTTTTCTTTCTCTGTATTTGTTCACGGCCGTTTCTTTATGCAAATCACATGGACAGGATTGGGCATAAAATGGTACATCTCCTACACCTGGGATATGCACAAAAGCAAAGGTCTGCACACGTGCCATGAATCTCATATCGTTTTTGTCATAGGCACACTTTTAAGAACAAAAGTCAGAGAGGTTTTGTGAACGAGGGCCAGTAGCCCGACGTTTGCTCACTTCACCTACACGGTGGAGCCCTTTGAAACGTAATGGCGGCATAATGGAGTTCGCTAGTCGGCGTTCCTCTGGATCCTGGGTTTTTGTTGAAGCTGCTCGGCCCCTCGGCCTCTCCGACCTTGGCCCGCCACGCTCGCGTCGTTCACACAAAGCCGTCTTCTTCAGGAGCACTCGACCTCGCCGCTCCTCCTCCTGAATAGTGCCGTTGTTATTATTATTGTTATTATTATTTATTCGTTTGAAGGATGCCTTTATCCCGAGGTGCTTCAGTTCAACAGGCTCCAGTGCGCGCGGTGATGAGTCTGAATGCCCCTTAGCCGCTAACCGCTAGCGTGACTGGCGGGCGCTACTGTGAGTGCTGCTTGCGGTATGGCTCTGCGGACGCCTTTCTGGGCACCGACACGTGCTAACGGAACGAGTTAGCGATTCGCCTGAGTCCACGGCGGGATTTGAGAGTCAGGGTGCGTGGCGGGATTCGAACCCGGGCCTCTCACTTGTCCAAGGACCCCCCAGTGGGTCGCGTCACCAGAGAGCGTTGTCAAGGTAACCTGCTACGAGGCCTTTGCTTCGCTAGCGAACTAGCCGAGCTGCGCGCGCTACGCTAAGCTGGCGTTCGCTGCCATTCTCTGCTCCGCTTCCCGCCTTTTTTTAGGAGCGAGCCGTCGGCCATTTTGGGCTGAGCCTGGTTGCCTGGTTGCTGAATACAATGCGGCTCAATGTGGCAACACCTCCACTGTCTTCTGTGGGGAAATTAGCGTGGCCGTTAGCGCACGTACAGCTACAGGGAGTGTGCATAAAAAAACTTGAAAAGCATGTCATTCTGCTTACATTTTACTAGAGCCTGCTCCCCATTTTCAAAATTACTTGAACTAATTTGCAGGCCCTCCTAATCGGCTTACAGTTGTATAATGCCTCTGGCAAATCCTGGAAAATGCAGTGTCGCTTTTTCTTTTTTTCTTTTTGCTCTTGGTAGATTATCCCAAATTGCCCTGTTTGTGTTTTTTTTTTTTTTTGGCATTTCCTGTAAAATCTTTTTTACTGATGCATGAATACAGATGGCAAACAGTCAAGCCTTGCAGTGTTACCGTGTATGATTTAACACAGCATTACCTTTGTTTCTCAGGTGTTCTAATCCAGAGCGACTTAAAGTGCTGGAGAATATAGGTGTGTTCATCTGACTGATTTACTTAGGAGCGATTTTATGGAGGCTTTTAAATTCATCACCGGAGATCAACAAAGGGAACTACAAAAGAATAAGGGGGCATAAATGGAAATTACCCGAAGGTAAATTATGAAGACATTAGGAAGTATTTATTCACACACACAGTAGCCAATGTGTGGAATAGCTTGCCAGGCGATGCAGTGGAGGCAGAAAGTCTGGGGTTTTTTCTAGACCGGGCTTGATACGGTGATTGACACTATCTAGTGCGTAGGGAGACTGAGCACTGGGTACACTTTAGTGGTAGGAAAATGGTGAGCATTGTTGGGCTGAATGGCCTGCGAACTGCCCACCTATACGGTGAGGAGGGAAACGTTCAGCTTCAGGGGCTGTCTGTGCTGTATGCTGAAATACCAAAGCTGGCGCGTGAATGGTATGAAGAGCATTACATTACATTATAGGCATTTAGCAGACGCTCTTATCCAGAGCGACGTACAACAAGTGCATTGGTTCACGATGTAGAGGTGCAAAAGAAACACTAGAGTGAAGTAAGGATCGTAGTGCCAGAAGTGACCACATCGATCAGGACTCCAACCCTGTAGAGTAATCTGTTCAGCAAACAAGAATCCTACCAAGTACAAACTAGCACTGGAATCACATTTGCCTAATCAGACAAAAACAACAATCCTGCCAAATAAACTAACGTAATCATATTATCCTAACTAGGTACAGTGAGCTAAACTATAGGCTAGGGAGGGGTGGGGAGAGGTGCAGCCTGAAGAGATGAGTCTTCAGTCTGCGTTTGAAGGTGGTAAGATTCTCTGCTGTTCTGACCGCCACGGGGAGGTTATTCCACCAGCGAGGGGCCAGGACAGACAGCAGACGGGAGCGGGAAGTACAGACGTGAAGAGGGGGAAGTGCCAAGCGTCCAGTGGTGGCAGAACGGAGAGATCTGGCTGGTGTGTAGGGTCTGATGATCCTCTGGAGCAAAACAATGACCTTCGATGGTCTGATATTCATACGCCAAGACCCTACGCCGATTCCTCGCAGAGAGGAGCGAGAAATGGGACTTCAACGAATATTCAAAAGATTTCCAGTTCCTCCGTTAACATTGTTATTGATTAGAACTGCACCGTTTTGATCCACTTAGAGATATCTGAAACGGCAGTTAGCCAGTTACTGGATTACGGTGTCCTCGGCTGTCGGTAATTATGGGCAGAATGAAAGACAACGGGACGTGAAATAAATCAAGTGAAAGTGCAGCGGGGACAAGCTGAAAGCCGCCCAATGTGTAGCCGCCCGAGTTGCTGTTCGCTGTCACCTTGTTAAGGGTTGATTTATAAAAACGAAGGCGGTCTTGATGCCGGCGATAAGGAGACAGACGATGATCTTGCTACGCTCATCCCTCCAGCGAAATTGAGTTTGTAAATCATAACGCCTGACGGTAAACGATGTCCCACCAGTAACCACGGCGGAGCGAAGGAAAGTTGACGCGACGTGAGTAGCAGCGGTGCTCTGCGACGGACTTGGGCAGTGTTGTCCTCCACTGCCGTTATCTCCAGAACGTGCGAAAACAAGATGATTTTGTTTGTTTGTAGTTGCTACGTCATTTAAGATAATGAGAACCTACCCATCCGGCACACGCACGTTGCATGCAGTTCAGTGAGTCAGAGGAGTTTGTGGCGTTCGGTTCGCCGGGGAGGCGGATTGGTCTCGGCTGCGCCGGCCGGTGGAGAGGGCACACGCACCTGGGCTGCGTTGGCTAATCAGCCCAGGTGCTTAAAGGGGTGTGCTGCGCTCCACAGTTCGGGGCCGAGAGCGGGAGCTCGCACCCGAGAGCGCGTTTGTGATTTTTTGTTTCTTTGTTTAGTGTGGGTTTAACAGAGTGTTTAACGGAGCCCAGAATGAATGTGAACCGCCACTGGAAAGCAGGAGCAGCTGGTCCGGCTGGCGAACGGAACAGCTACGAGGCGACAAACGTTTTACTTTCTTTTGCCTTTTTTTGTTATTTTAACCTGCTGTTTTAGTTTATTGTTTTTGTCTGGAACCTGTGAGAGGGAAGGGTGAAGATTGATTTGATTTCATGTTTGTGTGGGTGTGCGCTCTCTCTCTCTCTCTCTCTCTTCCCCCCCCTTCTCCCCCCTCACCCTCCCCCCACCTGCCGCATCTCCCTCCCGGGGAGTGTCACGCTGGCGTGTGGCAGAGTTATTACTGCTTTTAATAATCTAATCCCGCGCACCGTTAGGGGAAGCCTCTTTACGGCTGTGCTGCTTTAATGGCGTTGTGAAAAGGGGGGGGGGGGTGAGTCGCCATGCCAGTCGCGTGTCGGGCGTGGCTCGCTAGCCCAAACGCGAATGTGCTCTAAACTGCGATAATTTCTGATGCATGAGGAAGGGATGAGGGGAAGTTAGGGAGCGCTGAGTGATTCAGAAAGCCAATCAGCGCGCGGCAGGCGACTCTAATTAAAATCCCCAGCTTTGCTTGATGGACGGCCCGAGTCGGAGCTGGGGACGCGGAGCGGGTCCTTTTCCTTTCCGTTTCGAGCGTCTGTCTCGATTGGCTGCCGGCTCAGTGTGCGACACACACCTAAAGATCTGAGTGTGCTCGTATAGATGTGCAGCAACCTTGCTAGTAAGGGTAAAGCCACACATCCTCCGACTGGAAGCGAGTGCGCAGTCGCCCCCATTCATTTCAGTGGGAGTTGATTTTTCGCCTTCGCAAGGCATGCTGGGATAGCTGGCAATGGGAGGGCTGGCTGGCAGGGCGAGCGGACGAACGCGAAACACGGTGCGATCCGATGAGTAA
The DNA here is from genome assembly GCF_013347855.1 of Anguilla anguilla. Classification (NCBI taxonomy): domain Eukaryota; kingdom Metazoa; phylum Chordata; class Actinopteri; order Anguilliformes; family Anguillidae; genus Anguilla; species Anguilla anguilla. The sequence continues at coordinate 29,421,475 of NC_049217.1, read as the reverse complement.
ACTGTCTCCGATTTCACATTTTATTTCCCCGTTCCACGTAGTTCTGTTGAGGAGGACTTGTTAATTATTGCAGTGTGCGGATTTCCAAAAAATATACGATCGAAATACATTTAATCACCGCTGTTTTAAAAATAGGAGAACTCACCCACAAGCGGGAGATGAGTGCGATGCCATACAAACTCATCAGAGGATGTGCGGCTTGTCCCAAAGTGTTGCTGCTGTAGACCATGTTGTTAGCTGTTACCACGTCATTACAGTCAAAAGGGTCTTTTTTTCTGGCTGGTCATTTTTCTGGCTGGTCTCAGCCACCTGTGTGTGGATGCAGCCTTTCTCGCTGGACATTCGCTGTACAATAAGGCTCTTCCTGCACTTAGATCTAGACGGATTTTCAGAATTCAACGTAACTTTTTTCTTTGCATTGAAACTGACCGAACAGTTAGTGTTTTCAGGAAGTGGCATAAAGTGGAACTGCTTACTGCAATGTGATTTAAAAAAAAAAAAAAACCTGCCATAAAAAAATGACTTCATTAGCTGTGATGTCACTTCCTTTTATATTCTAAGTGGTGACCCTTTGTTGACCTGGTGGGTGTTTTCGTGTGAATTGCGCTGTGATGTGATGACTCTGCCTGGCTGCTGACGTTAGACCCTGCAGGGGCATGATGTGCTCGAGCGACGGCTAGTTTGTATTTTCATAAAAAAGCTACTTCCTTTCCCTGCTGTTAATTAAAGCTCTGGCCTCATCAGGAATCCGGCTAGCAAAATTTTAAATTAAATGTTGTTGAGTTTAAACTGGTTGTTATCAAAGAAAAATATTTTCTCTCCTATTATCATATGAGATATTTGTTTAAGTACAGACATTGTCTGTAGTAAAACATTTTTTTTTTAGAAATTGCTAGAATATTTAATTCAGACTGTACAGTTATTTTAAAATTATTTTAATAATTAACAGTTAAAACCCAATAGACTATTTCAGAGAAATATTTCAAATATTTCAGTTTCTTCTGTAGAAAAATCTCCCGTCTGACTCTTAATTAGCCTCAGTCGGTCTGGCTCTTAATTAGCCTCAGTCAGTCTGGCTCTTAATTAGCCTCAGTCAGTCTGGCTCTTAATTAGCCTCAGTCGGTCTAGCTCTTAATTAGTTCTGTCTACCTGACGCGTTTGTTCATTGGAGATGTCGTGTGAGACGTTGCAGGGATCACAGGGATTCTCGAGCGCGTGGAAATGCAGATTTGACGGCAGCTGTGGCTTAATCCCTGTCAGGGCTTAGTGCTCGGGGCGGTTGGGGGAAGCGGATTTGCCTGAAGCGCTGTCACTCAGCGAGGGCTGTTCTCAGCAGGTTACAGCGTTTCCATGGCGTTTCCACAGCGTTTCCGCGGCGATAGCGACCGTCGTAGCCGCGGAGGCTTTTTTTCCCCTGCGTCGAGACGCTTCTGTTGAACGGGCAGCAGCAGGATCAGGATCAGTCCAGTTTTTTCATTTCTTGTTTTGAAAATGGGCCAGGTGCCCCTTTCTGTCACTCCGCCCCTGAATGATGAGATTACACATCCCTCATCCCTCTTTCCCAAAACAAAGAGAGGTAGAGGAGAAATGGGGAGGGGGACGGGGGGGGTGAGGGTAAAATTGGGCTTGGCGTCGGTCCAACTGCTCGCGCGGTTCACTGCAGTCCTCCATCGCTCGCGCTTCACTTCATGCGGCTGTGGAAGGGAGTCTTTGGCGAGGCTGAAGGTCGCGTGAAGGTCGTGGAGCGAGCAGAGGGAGCGGGCTGGTGGGAGCGGGACGAAGGTCGTGGAGTGAGCAGGCTGAAGGTCGGCTGAAGGTCGTACTCCACCACACACTTGACCGTGCTCCAAATCTTAACCGCTACCTCAAACTGTACTCCAAATATTAACCCCCACCACACGCTGCATCGTACTCCAAACCTTAACCCTTAATGACTGCTCCACACAGTTTGTGTGGTCTGTGTGCGTTTGTGTGTGCGTGCTTGCATGTCTGTTTGTGTGTGTGTGAGTGTGTGTGTGAGTGTATGCTCTCCCCTTCATTCCCACTTGTCCCTTCTCTGCCCGGGGCAAAGATGCTGTTTGGTTCTCCCACCCCTCCTCTCTCCTCCCCTCCCCTCCTTTCCCCTCTCCTCCCCTCCTCTCCTCTCTCCTCTCTCCTCCCCTCCCTCCTCTCTCCTCTCCTCCTCTCTCCTCTGTCCTCTCTTCTCTCCTCCCCTCCTCCCCTCCTCTCCTCCTCCCCTCCCCTCCTCTCCTCTCCTCCTCTCTCCTCTTCTCCTCTCCTCTCCTCCTCTCTCCTCTCTTCTCTCCTCCCCTCCTCCCTTCCCCTCCTCTCCTCTCCTCCTCTCTCCTCTCTCCTCTCATCCTCAGCTCACACAAGCAGCTCAGGGGAACGACTGGTTTGCGTCTGCGCTTGCGTTTCTGACCGCGGGCCTTTTGACTGGCCGCAAAAACGCTGGGGGACCTTCCTCCCGCTCCGCCTCTCTTACCAGTCAGCCGTAAATAAGCGAGGGGGTCCCGCTGTGCATCGACAGGCGAGGGTGCTCTCCCCCGAGCCGCTCGTCCCGTTAGCCGCTCGTCCCGTTAGCCAGACTCCGCGCGGACGTCCCGAGCAGGACCTGTTCTCTCGCGTCCCCCCCCCCCGCCCCCCGCCCCCCCCGCCAGACGGGCTCACAGTGTATTGCGAGGCCATATTTGTTACTAGGGCTTCGTTGCTTGGTCCGTGACCCAGTGGCTGTGTGTCCATCGAAGATGAAGTCAGAAACCAAGGTCTGGCTGTGCGGGGGAAATTTGGGGAGTTTGACGTGCAGTTGACCTCTGAGCCGTTTACCGCTCCTAAAAACTGGCGTCTCTGAGTATCTGCAGCACACTTCCCCGGCCAAAAAGAGAAGGAGGGATTTGCAGCTGTTTAAATATCGGCTTAGGATTTCTGTGAAGGTTTTTTTTTTATGCCTGGGATGTGTTTGTCAGCTCTCTGTGAGAGATAAGGGGGGCTTGGGCAGCAGGGCGTACCCTCCCTGAGGGATTACACACGTAAGATGCTTCATTCTGGGGGGGGGGGGGGGGGGGGGAAGTCCAGGAAGTGGACAGCAGTTCTGTACACAATACACAGTCTTAAGTGTTAAGTGAAGTCTATGACATGTTAGTACTCTGATAGAGTACATGTGATCTGTATTATTGGATTTATGTACTCATACGGTTTGTTTGAGTTGAATTAGCACAGTATTTCATTGTGTAAGTCCAGTCCGTTAAGGTGTTGATTGGACTGATACAGTACAGCAGTATGTGGACTTGAGTTATTTGGCGCTACTACTTTACACTCGCTGTGGTGTAGTTCAGTCCCGGTTATTGCCGAAAAGCCTGGTCATCTGACTGTTTATTTGTCTTCCAGGTGACTTGTGACTCAGGGTTGATGGGGATAAAAAGTGTTTCTTTTTCGATAACTTTTTTGTTTTTTGTTCGTCCGTGAACAATATAATGGGCTAAAATGCAGCTCCTTTCTCACGGTTCGAGGTCTGTTGTCGTGTCGGACACAGCTGTGACCCTGCTCCTCGTTTCTGAGGTGTACTGCCTTCTCCTGACCCACCAGCTGCTGCAGGTGAGAAGTCCGCAGCTTTGGACAGCAGCGGATGTGACTTTCCCAGATTCGGATTCAGACATGGGGGGCCGACAAATTTGAGTCGGGGGGGGGGGGGGGGGGGGAGGGCGATGCCGTCAACAGCTGCTAGCGGATGGAAGGGAAGCCAGACGGAGGAGGGGAGAAAAAGAAATGAAGAAGAAGAAGAAGAAGAAGAAAGAGAACCAGAGCGAATAAGCTTTCAGTGAAATGAGATGAGATGAGATGAGGGGCTGGAGGCAGAATTTCTGATGTGGCGAAAAGCTGCGCTGCTCGGGCGTAAACGGGGGGGGGGGGGGCGTGGCGGGGGGGGGCGCTCTGAGGAGTGATGCGGCTGGGGCTGTGATTACACGCGTTCACTCTGCAGCCCCCCGACGGGGACAGACGCCGCACAGCCAGAGACAAAATAAACAAGCAAAACCAGACGAACGCTGGGTGATGCGAAGGAGGAAATTAATCCTGCGTGTGTGTGTGTGTGTCTGTCTGTGGGTGGGTGTGTGTCTGTGTGTGCGTCTGTGTGTGCGCATGCGTCTGTGTGTGTGTGCGTCTGTGTTTGCGCATGTGTGTGTGTGTGTGTGTGTCTGTGTGTGTCTGTGTGTGTGTACGTGTGTGTGTACGTGTGTGTGTGTGTACGTGTGTGCGTCTGTGTGTGCATGCGTCTGTGTGTGCGCATGTGTGTGTTTGTGTGTGTGTCTGTCTGTGGGTGGGTGTGTGTCTGTGTGTGTGTGTACGTGTGTGTCTGTGTGTGTGTGCGCATGTGTGTGTTTGTGTGTGTGTCTGTCTGTGTGTACGTGTGTGTCTGTGTGTGTGTACGTGTGCGTCTGTGTGTGCATGCGTCTGTGTGTGCGTCTGTCTGTGGGTGTGTGTGCGTCTGTGTGTGCGCATGTGTGTGTTTGTGTGTGTGTGTGAGAGAGAGAGAGAGCGACTTTGCAGTGTGGAGCATCAGCATCCAAATGATTAATGAGCTAAAATCTATTAGAAAATGAATAAATAAAAGCATAGATTAATATTTAATGTAGCACCAGTGAGTCTTGACTTTACATACCAAACCCCTCCCCCCCCCTCGCCCCCCGGTCCATGATAGCAATCTCCCCCAGGGCCCCACTTTCTGTTCCATGATATCAATCTGTGCCACCCCACCACAACCCACAACCGCCCCCCCCCCCCCCACCACAAACCCCTCTGCCTGCGATCATACTGCACGAATACAATGTTGGGTTATCAGAAATATACAAATACCTTAATCATGCCGCCCATGACAACCCCCCATCCATCCCAGCTTTATGTGCACAGGGGCTCGGAGTCAGTTAGAGTGACAGGTTATAGTGACATCGCCAACAACCGAATTACTGAAGAGGGCAACTTGAGGTTCACGTGTTATGTCATTGGGTTATCATTTACTATTGAGGCTTGGTTAATACAGCTTGTGTATCTGTTCTGTGTAAAAAAAAAAAAATTACAAAAAACAACAAGCATGATTTGTGGCAAATTCTGTGATTCTATTACGATATGTTATGGAGTTTTTCAGAAAATACATTCACGGCAATGTATTTATTTATTTTTTTTAAACTAGGCAATATCTGAGAGAGAACAAACGAACCAAGAATAGCACACTCGCCCAGTACTGTGAGGAGCTGAGGCGTATTTAGATCTCTCCCAGCTGCACCCTAGAACAGGATGTTGTGTTGGGAGGAAGGTGTGACAGACCCTGTCCCCGCCCCACCTGCCGTGATTACCTTCCCTCCCGTGGGGCGCTCTGACGCACGTCAGCCATTTCGCGGCTGCATCGTGCTGGTGCTCTTTCCCCGGCTGTGTGGGGGGGGGGGGGTCTGTATTAGAGCTGTCAAAAACGCAGTTCCGCTCCCAATTGTTGTGCCGGGAGCCAATCGGAGCCGTGCCTGCCGGATGACGTCATCATGTCCGTTAGCGAGCGCGCGTGCGCACGGCACGATACAAATGACGTGCCACTTACCGAAAAGTTCACCAGGAGCCCCCCGCCCCCTCGCCTCTCACCCCTCCCGCCCTCTTGCCGTGGCCAGCTGCCTGCGATGCGTGCTGCCTGCCTTCCCACGGTCTCCGCCAGTTTCTGTGGGTTTTTCGCGGTTACTGACGCTGCGTTCCCCTCCCCTCGTCTGCGCCTCCCCACCCGTCCCGCAGCGAGGGGTCCGGCCGCCACAACGCGCCCCTGATCAATTAGGCTGTGATGGATGACGCCGTCCCGTCTGCTCTGTTGTGCTGTAGTTTCCTGTTCTGGCCCCGCCCCCTTCCTCCTCCTCCTCCGCTCTTGGAGACTCTGGCCTCTCAGCTGAGCGCACTTGTGAGGGCCGCATTGAAGCCCGCACAAAACCGCCAGCCGGTTCTCTTTCACCGCCCGCTTCCTCCCACCCTCCTCCTCTTCCTCCCCCCTCCCTCCTTCTCCTCCTCCTCCTGCTTTCGCCTGGCTGCTCCCATGATTGCTGTTTGAGGAAACCGGTAACTCTCGAGCACTGTGTTTGCACCGAAGATGAAGTTCTCATTTATTTTCGTTGTTAGTTGAATCCAGTGCTCCAGATTTTGTTGGCCAATGAGTTTTAATACTGATAAAGAAAGCTGTGTCCTCCCTCCGTCATTTCTCATGTAGTTTTCAGCTCTTTAACCCTTTAAGGTGTGAGATCACAAACGTGATTAGAATGTTAGTAGCTGAACATTCTGATGCCGATGTCACAATCGCTCCTGGTGACTGAAAGCGGTGGAGCTCTAGAACACCGACTTAGAAGAAGGAAAAAACATTCCAAAAAGCCTACTCATCTAAGGGTCAGCTGAGAGGAACCTGTAGTGTTTTCTGGGGAACCTTGTGAATTGATTGTGAGGAGACTGCCTTTCTGGAGATCCAGCGTTAGAGACCTATTGATCTGCATGGCGCCTCCATTTGAACGGGGCGTGGCCCAGCCGTCAAGGCAACGGAATCAGGCTGGCGGAACGCCGACGGCTCCTGGAATTCCGGGAAGCTGTGGCTCCATGGCGACGCCTCTGCTGACATCACAGCAGTCCCGGGCAGGGTCAGCCGAGGGCGCGGGTTGGACGCTGGGATCCAGACAGCAGGGCCCGCGCGGGCGGGGTTCGATGGAGACGGGGCTGCAGCCGGGACGCTGGCTAATGCGTTTAGGCGAGCGTGACTGTGGGAGTGGGGGAGTCGGGTAGGGAGGGGCGGAGGGAGGGTTTCCTGAGCCTGTTGCCGAGGGCGATGGCATCTCCGCACGGAGGCTTTGTGATTTAGTGATGCATTCATGAGCAGGCGTTCCCCCGACCCCCCTTTTCCAAAAACGCACCGCTCTGGCCTGGATGAGTCTGGGCATAGGGCAGGTGGGCAGGTGGGCGGGTGGGCAGGTGGGCAGTCAGATGTCACTGGTTTGATAGAGATTTCTGGTATGGTTACTCAAACTGGGTAAGCATACACTACTGCCGTCTGTGTAGTATGGGCAGTTATGGGTAGTGTTGTTCCTTCTCAGTAACCATCACGATTTAGTACCATTGGAATAATAATATATGTGTTGGAGCTGGAAGTATTTTACAATGAAGCAGTATAAAAAAACAAAATAATGAAAATATGCGAGTGAACCATAAACAAAATACAAGACATGGTAGAAAAGGCAATAAAAACAGGAAGTAGATTGAATTGAAAACAATAAATTTAAGCATAAACATTGTAATTAAAAGCCAGAAAATAATTTTTTTTTGTTTGACGGACTGCAAAGTGTCCCTGCTTTGCATAGCTGGTCAGAGTGCATTGGTCTGTAATAATCAGCGTTTTTTTCCCAGGCTGTTACTGGTTCCTGGTTTGGTTCCTGGCGGTACTGCCCCAGCTGGGCCCCTGTGCTGGGCTTGCTCAGGCCGGGGGCCTGTGTCCCAGGCTGTTACTGGTTCCTGGTTTGGTTCCTGGCGGTACTGCCCCAGCCGGGCCCCTGTGCTGGGCTTGCTCAGGCCGGGTGCCTGTCCCCCAGGCTGCTACGGGGAGGAGGAGGAGACGTTCCCCTCACTCTGTGGCCCCCTTCGCGTTTCGCCCCCTCTCCCCTCCTCGTCGCGCCCCCTCCTAATAGCGCCGCGCCCCGGCGGGATCGGCTCGGCCCGGCCGGCCGCTCGAGCCGCGTTCCCCCGGGAGGGAAGACGAATGCGGGACCGCCGGCCCGTGGCGGAAGATAAACGATTTTGGCCGTTGGGGGGTCAGTTGAAAAATGAATCCGATAAGGAGGGGAGTCGCGGCCTGTGTGTCAGGACGGACGCACGTGTCGCCGCCCCCCCCGCCTGCCTTCCTCGGACCGGCCAATCACGGCCTCCGTATATCACACAGGCCCGTAAAACCGCCTTTTCAACTGCGCTTAAAATCCTGCTCTTTTTATTTTGGCCACTGTAGCCTTTGGAGCACAGGCTGTGCTCATATTACTGTGGAACACATGTTCTTGTGTAGGCTGTGCTCATATTACTGTGGAACACAGGTTTTTCTGTAGGCTGTGCTCATATTGCTGTGGAACACAGGTTTTGCTGTAGGCTGTGCTCATATTACTGTGGAACACAGATTGTGCTGAAGGCTGTGCTCATATCACTATGGAGCACAGGTTTTTCTGTAGGCTGTGCTCATATCACTGTGGAACACAGGTTTTGCTGTAGTCTGTGCTCATATCACTGTGGAACACAGGTTTTGCTGTAGTCTGTGCTCATATTGCTGTGGAACACAGGTTTTGCTGCAGAGTAGACTGTGCTCACATCACTATGGAGCACAGGTTTTGCTGTAGGCTGTGCTGATATCGCTGTGGAACATGCCTGTTGGGAGCTGTGCTCCTCTCTCCAGAGGTCTGGGCGGGGACACAGTTTGCGGGGTCGACGCAGAGCACATTTCTATTGCCCACGGCCTGGCAGAGGGGGATGGTTTGTAAGTCTGTCACGTCTGTCGGCTTGACGGAGGGATTTTGCGTTGTGTCCCTTGTAGGCGACGGGCGGAGTCATGTTTTATTCAACGCCAGACTGAGCAGGACAGTACAGAGACCTCGCCAGGGAGAAGTGTCGAGCTCTTCTGAAACCGTCTGCGGCCACGGTACAAATACGAGATCAGCAGGCCCTGCTTGTCTGGCTGCTCTGGTGACTTTAACGCATTGTACTCGGCCAGCTCTGACCTAGTTTAATGGACGCCGGGATCTGTTTTCAACAGTTAGTTTGTAAAAAAAAAAAAAAATGTAAAAAAAAAAGAAAGAAAAACTAATGTGCTATTCACAGCAATTTGTGGTGCTTAGATGTTGTTTGTTGCTGTGCGGGTGTGCCTCAGTTTTGTGCCAAACTCAGGAAATAAAATGATTAGCGGCGGCAGCGCTGTCACACGTTCGTTAGGGGGGATGAAACAACAGCTCAAACTGCGGAGGGCGAGAAAGCCAAATCGATTCAGTAATGGAAAGACAGTCCGGGGCTTATCCTTGGCGGGAGTTTAATTTCCCTGTGTTTGTTCATAAAGTGCCGTTATCTTTCCCGGGTGTGTGAAGAGACGCTGTGTCGACGCTGCCAGGAGAGGAAGCCCTCAGGAATCCGAATAGCTTTCTGCGCTCGCCCGGACGCCCGCGTGTTTTAAACCGCTCCACTTTATTTAAATCACATCGCCTGCAGATCTCTTGGATGGTGGGTATCCAAGAAAGGCTCCGGAGTCCCCGGGGGCTGGAATGTTTCGTTTGGGATCTTACGCAGTCGCACTTGTAATCAGATGAGCTTTAGTCCGTCTGTGTGAAAAACCTCCACCTGTCGCTAAACCGCGGTTCAGCGCTGCAGAGCTCGGCTAGCGATGGTGCGCGTCTTCCTTTACCGCTATGACGTGTTTGTGTTTGTGTTTGTGCGTGCATGTTTCGCCTGTTTGTCTAATGGTGTGTTGAGAATGTAAATAATAATGTCTAGCTCAGTGTTTATCAGCTGCTGACGCGAATACCGGGTATTGCTATTCAGTTGGGGGGCTAACAATTAGCATTGAGGTGACTACTATAATAGTTTAGTCACTGGAGAAGGATTGAAGGAAGACTCCATTTTGGTATGAAGTGTTTAGAGCGATCTGCCTGTCTTCACCCACAAGTGCTGGTCCCATGACATAGCAACATTTTGCCAGTGGTCATATTACCATATGCCCGGGTCCTATTGGGCCTCAGTTCCGTCTGTGTGGGCGTGGTTAGTACTTGGAGTGCAGAGATGGAATGTCCAGGTTCAGAAAGTAAAAGTCAGAGGTTTTTTGTTCCCGTCACCTGGATCTGCTAATTAGCACAATTCTTCTGCCAGGAGGTAGAGCTAATTAGTGAAATCAGGCAGGCTGAGGTCATGGGTGGAAGGAACACACGGCAGGACTTCCTTTGCTTTGGATGGGAGACCTCCTGGGAGAGGCCTAAGCTGATGTTGGATGTGGAGCGGTTCTCCTGTAGGGGGGGGGGGGTGCTCTTCCAGCACCACCCCCTCCCCCTCCGTCGCTGATCCAACACACCCTCAGTGACAGGGACAATGCGCTGTGGTATGAGGCTCTCTCTTTTGGGCCCGTGTCTCTTCCCGTCGGCATGGTTACCCGCCACATCCTGCTCAGTGAGGCGGTAATACCGGCCTCCCTGCGCCCCCCCCCCCCCCCCCCCCCCGTCCTCCCAGCCCGCCCCGGGCATCCCAAACCGAGCCTGACTCCCCCTCTGAGACGCGGGACGAAAGGGAGGTGGAGTGTGGCGGGTCCGTTAATCGCCGCGCCTCCAGGACGCTCTCTTTCCCAAATGGCTCCTCATGGCGGGCAGCCGCGCCGGGCTGAGTGATGGCTGGCATAAACTCGGCGGGTTTCGCGGGCCCGTCGGCCTCGTCTTCCTGGCGGTTTATCTGTCTCATCGCCCGGCTCGGTTTGTGCTGGGGGGGGGGGCGGGAGGGGGGGGGGGGCGGAGTCCAGCAAAACAAAAGAAAACGGATTGCATAACTTCACCGTTTAATGCGCTGTGTGTGTGGAGAATGAAATATGAGACGGGTGTACAGTCGACCACGCTATTTTTAAATTAATGGACTGGCGGGACCATTAAATTTATGTGCCAAAATAGTATTCCTGCAGTGTCCTTAAGCTGTGAGTGACCTCTGTTGGTTCTTCGTCTCAGTTTCGCGTGAAATCGACCTTGTTCAGCTCTACCCTTAGCCAAAAAAAAATAGCATCTAAAGAAATGCATAAGAAAACGCTTTTTGAGAAGAGTGAATAAATCAACTTGATGAGTGTAGTGATTGATTGGAAACTTGACGCTTGTGGAAGGTGATGTAGAACTTGTTTGAAGACTTTGCTGAATTTGAGCTGCAGTTGGTTTTGACATCACAGTGAATTGACTCAGAAGCCAGGATTCAGAATTTGGGCAGAACGCGTGGTGGGGGAGCAGGGGGAACGATTTTAAATTAAAATCTTTCATTGCAAGCTCTCTGGGAGTCAAACCTGCAACCTTCTGTTACCAGCCCTGTTTCTTACCCATTATTCTACTGCTGCCCACGTCTTGCGGTGCCCCATGATATGTTCTCTCGCAGTGCAGTGTTAGCTTTGAGACACCAGGGGGCGTTGCAGTGAGAGCCCAATGGGAAATTGAGGAGATCGAGGAGGAAGGAAAGAAGGTAGGAGATTCTTGAGCCAAAAAGGAAGACGCCATCTTGGTGCAGCGTGTTAAGAGCAATCTGCTCGCTGCACCTACAAGCGCTAGTCACAAGACATAGCAACATTTTGCCAGTGGCCCTATTACCATATAGCCTGCTCCTGCTGAGGCTCAGCCTGTGTGGGCCTGGTTAGTACTCGGATGGGAGGCCTCCTGGGGAGGGAAAATGATTATTGTTGTTGTTGTTTTTGTTGTTGCTGTTGTGCTTTTCGTATCGCACCCAAAGGGCTGTGCATGTGTGCTCTGGCCAGCCATGGCTAGCTCAGCCCATCTCCTGCAGCACTGTGGATTCAGCTCAGTGCTGTGAGTTAGCGGTTAGCGCTCGCTGTCCTCGCGGCGTGGGGGACCGTATGGCTGGTCCTGCTGTCAGCTGCCCCCCCCCCTCCCCCCCCCTCCCTCCAGCACACAGACAGGGTGACGGGTCAGTGGATCTTGGGCAGGCCTGGTGGGTGGGTGGGCGGGCGGGTCAGTGGATCTGGCGGGGTGGCAGGCGGGGTCAGTGGATCTGGCGGGGTGGCAGGCGGGTCAGTGGATCTCGGGCAGACCTGGGGGGGGTGCGGGGGCGGGTTACCTCCCCCCCCTGTCCCTGGGAGTGGCAGAGAGAGCCGGGGGGGAGGTGGGAGATGGGAAGGGTGGTGCTGGCCGCCGCTGGCCCAATTCAGGCTGATAAGTGTGAGCCAGGGCAGCTCTGCCATATCTCTGTGCCCTTTGAGTCCTGCAGGTGTGCCTGTCTACGCCAGCCATTTCTCTTCTCTCTGTGAAAGTGTGTGTGTGTGTGTGCCTGCGTGTGTGTGTGTATACGTGTGCGTGTGCGTGTGCGTGCGTGTGCCTGTACGAGCACCCCTGTGCTGGACCTGATCCGCAGTGCTGGTCCTGTGACCCAGCATGCAGTGGGGGAGTGCCCTGTAGTGCTCGCCGTGGAGAGACGCTTGTTGTGACAGCGCTGGCCCTCTGCTTGCTGTAATCGCTGCTCTCCGTGTTGCTGCTGATGAGCCCCTGGGAGGCCGCGCCGCGCCACGGTGCTGTTTTTACGCAGCGCTTCTCACCGAGGACCGTGGGTAAATGCACACGGGCGCAGATCAGGGCTTTAATTGCTAGCGTGGTAATTAGCCGCAGCCCTGGAGCCACCCGCCCCTGTCTGTGACTGATCATGTGACTGATCATGTGCCCCTTCTCAGAGGACGTACGGTACAGCCGTGTTCAGTAAACGTCGTCTAACTGCGGTAAACAGTCTTGATGTTGGTTTTCTGAGCAGACAGGCTCCTCTGAGATGGGATGACTCATGTTTTTGCGCGTTCTGTGGTCAGTTTATGCAGTGAGTTTTTTTATTTTTTATTTTATTTATTTTATTTTTTATTTATTTAAACGGGGTGATTTGTCTCCTTTAGTGGTCCGCCTGGGATTCCACGTGTCTCAGCTGAAGTTCTGGAACTCTGAGCACGACTTCACATACTGCTGATTAGACACACACACACACACACACACACACACACTCAGATGGATATACACACACAAACACACACACACTCAGACACTCAGATGGACCCACACATACACACACACACATGCATTTAAATACCCTGACTGTGTGGAACTGATCCGGGAGAGCGCAGAAAGAGAGGGAATAAGTGAGAGGAGTGTGTGTTGAAGGAGGGGAGGTAATGGAGACTGGGGAGGGAAGGAGGGAGGGAGGGAGCTGCACTGTGGAGGAGGAGTACAGAAGAACTGGAAGAGGATGATGATGAATACTGAATTTTTATAGTTTGTTTTCTATCTATAGCAATATGTACATTACGTGTGTCTCAGGCCATGTTATAAAATGAACGAGAGAGAAAGAGAGAGAGAACTTTAATCGCCCTTTCAAACAAAATTTCCGTTCCTATTTGCAATGACCCCTCTGATTGGTGGAGGAAGTTAGTGCAAGAGGGCGTGGACGGCAGCCAGTAGCGCACACAGAGGAATCAGCCAATCACAGGCACACTTGTCTAAAGCTTTTGAGAAATTCCAGTACATCTGTTTAAAAGAAGAAAAAAAAACATCTGTCGAAGTGGGCTCAGTGTAGCCAGAGCTGCAAATGCTGGCATCATTTAAAAAAAATTTAAGAATCCAAAGCTGAGAACTCAAGAGCCCTTACAGTCCTTTTTTTCATCTGAAAGAGGGGAAAAGCTGAGAAGCGCAGGGCATGAAAAGGCGAGTGGAGGACCTTGAATGTGTGAGATTATCCTTTCAGAGAGATCATAAGGGCTATTCCACATTTACCCGGATGAGCGTCTGCCTCCGCTTGTCTAAGACCGTCCACACGCTCATCGTCTCTCTCAGATTCTCTGGGATCCGGGCTTTACTTGGGAACTCTTACACTTCTATGAATGGAATGTGAAGAGCGTTCATGCCCTGCAGTGCTTACTGGGTGACGATTCGATTCGATGCTGTACAATTTCTCTTAATTTACAGTGATATTGTATGATTAATAACGATTAATAACTAATCGATTAGCTGCGATGTGAATTTGACCTTTAGATTTGACAGACCATTAGATTTTGGCACTTAGGAAGAGAACTGACCAATGGCAGCCACTCAGGAAGAGAACTGACCAATGACAGCCACTCAGGAAGAGAACTGACCAATGGCAGCCTCTCAGGAAGAGAACTGACCAATGGCAGCCTCTCAGGAAGAGAACTGACCAATGGCAGCCTCTCAGGAAGAGAACTGACCAATGGCAGCCTCTCAGGAAGAGAAATGACCAATGGCAGCCACTCAGGAAGAGAACTGACCAATGGCAGCCTCTCAGGAAGAGAACTGACCAATGGCAGCCTCTCAGGAAGAGAACTGACCAATGGCAGCCGCTCAGGAAGAGAACTGACCAATGGCAGCCGCTCAGGAAGAAAACAACCCTGTTTAAATGCTAATTAAATTTAATTTCATCACTGAGTGAAAAATACTCACTGAGCGTAATGGGGCATTTTCCAATTCATGGACTGAATTTCATTCACTATATTTTTTTCTCGAATTGACCGAATGGAAATGGAGTTAACCCCGATAAGCGGTCTTTGTGGAATTAGCGGCCGGTGCGGCCGACGGACCCGGCACTCGAAGCGGAGGACCACACCGCCGGAGTCATTAATTCCCTGGACAGTGGGAGCGTGGCTGTTCATTAGCGAGCGATATCAGCCCTGCCAGAGTGACCGGGACAGGAAGAGGAGGTGCCTCTTTAAACGTGCCCTGCCATTGGCCTCTTCACAGGGTCTGGCCAATTAGCCCAGGGGTTCCCAAACCTCGTTATGTAAGGGCTTCCTAAAAACACCGCCCTATGGCTTACAACCCTACAGCGGTTTAATAGAGGGGTCGCCCCCAATCTTTTCCAAAAAAAGGGCCGGTGTGCTTGCGTGCAGGTTTTTGTTTTAGTCCAAAACTAAAACACCTGACTGATCCACCCAACTAATCATGGTGCTGAGATAAAGCGAAAAACCTGCACCCATACCAGCCCTTTCCGGATACGTTTGGGGACCCCTGGTTTAATGCTACAAAATATGCCCGTCTCCCCCTATAGGCTGCAGTGCTGTGGCTGTGTATGTCCTGGTATTATGTAAATATATAAGACATGCTTCTGCATAGTACAGTATAACTATTTTATACAGTGATCGAAATCAGTAAACCAAAGGGAGGATTAGCTTATCTGCAATCTATGAGATTTAAAAAAAAGATGAAATGTAAACAAAGTGTTCCCAGGGAAAATGTTTTCATTTACATTATTGCCATGGAAACCCTTGGGTCTCCTTCATGGATATCTTTCATTAAATGACTTTTGATGAGGGGAGTTAATAAATAAAAAAATAAAAAAATTTAAAAAAATTAAAAATTAAAAAAAACTTTCATTCAGAAAGCTTAAAATAGGCTAGTTTTTGGTCTGTATTTCAAATTTTCATTTTTCCCCTCAAATGAGGTTATTGAAGAAGATTATGCAGCAGCTACACTGCAGTACGTTGTTTCGGTTCTAGGTCATAAATCTACGAGAGATGGAGGTAGGCACCCCCTACTATACACACAGCTCTTTTTCATTCAGAATTTTTATTCAGAGCTTGTTCTGAGAAGCGGTCTCAGGACTTGCAGATGCTGTGTATTTTATTGAACTGACAGTGCCATTTTCTTTGAATGTTCTTTCATAAATGCTATACAGAGCGCCCCTGCGGTAGACGGGAATTTGTTTTATTTGCTGTGTACTTCGGGCATTTGGATTTGAGATCAAACGATGAAGATGAAACAAAAGTGCAGACAATCAGCTTTTATTTGGTGGTGTTTACACACGTATATGCTTCGTCATTTTACAGAAATGGCTTTTTTGTGTTTTCGTGTCAACATTTATTTTTCTGCTCATCATATATAGTGTATTGGAGTCATCTGTATTGTGATGGCTTTCTATACACAGGGTGTGTCCTATATTACCTTAATGTGCTGTTTTCTTTCAATAAACCCTACATCTGCACTGTTTATATGGGATTGTTTGTTATTTGTTGTTATTTGAGTGGTCTCTACTAGTGTTTGAAGCTTTCCTGACTGAGTAATTAGCCTATCCAGACTGAGTAATTCAGATGAGACATGTTCCCCTGTCGATTTTTGGCAGGGATGTTGTTTTCAATCAACTTTTGTCCATAACTGTTAATTAAATGGATTATATCATTTCTGTCTACACAAACGTTTTGGCAAGTACACCAATTAGACTTTCGAAATGGTGTTTGTAAAGGAATTTAAAAAAGAGCTTGCTTTTATTTGTGTTAGAATTCAGAATTATTTTGTTCAACACTGGCCAGAGTCTTTCGAATTTCAACAGGGTCAGACTCAGATTTATCCGTTTGATATAAAAACATGCACGTTAACAGTGCTTCTAAAAACAAAATATCACAGCACTTTATTATATTGGCAAATATCAGACTGAGAATAGGCTTACCCAAATGTTTGGCAAGAAGACAAAACACGCAAAAATAAATAAATAAATACTCTGTATTACAGTGGAATCTTGATGCCCCTGACAGTTTTATATTCAAAGAGAAAACCGAGATCTTGGCCCTTCACTTTATTTAAATGGACAGTATTCTCCCCATCTGAATAGAGAGCAAACTGAATTTATGAATATTGCCTGCGGGTAATTCTGTTCTGTCCTTTCATGTCGTCTGTTTATCTGTTCATAAATGGTCAGCCCTGCCTTTCCTTCAGTAGTGAGGGCGTGGCTCATGGGAAGATGCGCTTTTTAAAAATGGAATATACTTGATTATACATATATGCATGTATGTTCGTATGTGCGTAAGTATGTTTGGAAACTAATCAGAAAAATGTATTTCACGGCCAATGATTTTTCTTTTATTATTTATTTATTTTGCGATATCTAGAAGGGGCAATAATCAGTCTGCTTACCTGAGTATTTAGACGGCTGTAAGGCAGTTTATAGGACCGCCTCCTCCAGTCACAGTAAAAAAACACCTGTAGCTGCGCCAACTCTTCAGTGAAATGAATGTTAATGTACAGCAGCCTTTCACACATTATGGATTGCAGTTATCACAGTTATGCAGTGTGCATGTGTGTGTGTGCACGCGCATGGCTGCATGTGGCTGTGTGTGTGTGCGCGCGTGCACGTGTGTGTGTGTGTGTGTTATTTTAAATCTCCGACGGTTTGTGGTTTGTGGCTTCATTTGTTTTGTTATTTTTAAAGTTGTGGATATTTCTGGACTGCACCTGCTATGCAGACATTGTGTTTTCTGGGCATTACGTTAGCTAACGTGCGCAGGGGGAAAAAAGGTACTTTTTGTTCCCCTCGTGGTTCACCTGTGGTCTGAGTTCCGGTTGCACGTGGTCGTTCAGAATTACGACGGTATGACAGCCTGAAAAAGGTCCACCTGCAGGTCGGGGGGATTAGCCGAACCGAACGGAGGCGACGGTCCTTAAACGCACTCTCCCCCTTCTGTTTTTTTTTTATCTCTTCTTCAGCTTTTCTGTGTGTGACCTCCAGGGAGCTGCCCGTCTCGTTTCTTTGTTGGCTGGTCTTTTTTTTTTGTGTTGCTCGCTGAACAGACGCGGCCTTGGACCGCTGGAGCAGGGACACGTGTGGCCCACGGTGTCCCTCAGAGAAAGGGGAAGACAAAAAGGTGCCCCCCCCTAACCCCCCTCCCTCTGTGTGGTGCGCTAACAAACGGCCACTGTCCCGGGGTGGGGTGGGGGGGGAAAGTGGTGGTGGGGGGGTTAAACAGGGTGAGGGGGGTGGGGTGGGGGGGGGAAGTGGTGGTGGGGGGGTTAAACAGGGTGAGGGGGGTGGGGTGGGGGGGAAAGTGGTGGTGGGGGGGTTAAACAGGGTGAGGGGGGTGGGGTGGGGGGGAAAGTGGTGGTGGGGGGGTTAAACAGGGTGAGGGGGGTGGGGTGGGGGGGAAAGTGGTGGTGGGGGGGGGGTTAAACAGGGTGAGGGGAAGCCAGCAGAGGCTCAGCTCTGTTTGCATTCAGACCCCAAACTAGTTCAGGGCCACCAAATGGGCAGCGTGTGCCACCAGATCTGTGGGGTGCGCTCCACTGTTGCCGTGGAGAAGGACCCGGTGGCTGGTGGCTGGTGGGGGGGGTCTGGTCTGTCTGGCACCATATTACCAGATCTAATTTATTCCAATTTGTGCGGAATGGGGCAGGAGGGCTGTGGAATGGGGCAGAGGGGCTGTGGAATGGGCCAGGGGGGCTGTGGAATGGGCCAGGGGGGCTGTGGAATGGGGCAGGAGGTTTATGGAATGGGGCAGGAGGGTTATGGATTTGGGCAGGAGGGCTGTGGAATGGGGCAGGAGGGCTGTGGAATGGGGCAGGAGGGCTGTGGAATGGGGCAGGGGGGCTGTGGAATGGGGCAGGAGGGTTATGGATTGGGGCAGGAGGGCTGTGGAAGGAGAGCTGTTTTATTGGAGCAGACTCTCTCTCTCTCTCATAAGGTCAGGAGAGCGTAGGGGATGATGGGAGTTGTGTCCCCGCGGGGTGGCTGAAGCTTCACGGCGCTCGGTGCCCTTCACACCTCTGGATTCATCAGCGTCTCCAGGGCTGAGATGGCGCTCAGAGAATAGCAGGCGGTGGGGGGGGGGAGGAGTAACGAGAGGAGCTCAGAGAGAGGAGCACCCTAATAAACGCCGGGGCGGAGGGATCGGCCTTGGAGCCGCAGCGGGCGAGGAGAGCGCACGCTATTGGCTGGAGGGAAAGCCCAATCACACGCGCCAGAGGTGAACGCGGTCGCGTGCCGTGCGCCTGCCCCGCCCTCCTGCAGCCCCGCCCCGCCCCGCCCTCCAGCTGCCCCGCCCCACCCTCCTGCAGCCCCGCCCGCCCTCCTGCAGCCCCGCCCCGCCCTCCTGCAGCCCCTCCCCCTTTCTGACGCACGCTCCAGTTCGGAGAGCGAGTGAGCGAATGACTCGAGCACTTAGAGGCCGAGCCTCGAATCTTCGGAGGAAATGACTCAGTGACAGGCTGAAGCACTGAGGAAGAAAGAAAGTTGGGTGTGTTTTTTTTTTTTTTAACCGTTTTACTTAACCGTTTTTTTTTTAACCTAATTCGGAATGACCGAGAGGAAGGATGGGGGTGGAGGCGGAGGCTGGGGGGTGGAGGGTGGTGTCCTTAAGAGAGTCATTACCCCTGGCTGAGGTAATTTACAGAAGCACAGCGGTGATTTTGGGCAGATCCCCCCCCCCGCTCAATGACAGTTTTATGCACCATTGATCTGCTCGATGTGCCAGATGACCTCTGTGAATGACAGCAGGGGGTGGGATGGCCCAGAGTGGAGAAGTGACGGGGGGGGGGGTCACTTAATTTACTTTAATTATTAAGGGCAGGGCTGCCCAACCCTGTTACTGGGGATCTAATATCCTGTAGGTTTTCACTCAGACCCTAACAAAGCACTCTGCGTTTAACAGCTGGAGATCTTGCTGAGCTGCTACTTAGTAGAATCAGGTAGGGCCAAATTAGGATTGAAATGAAAACCTGCAGGACAGTAGATATCCAGGAACAGGGTTGGGCAGCCCTGATTTAGGGACTCCTGTAGGAAAGGGTTAGGAAGCACTGGAGAGATTTCTCAGTCTTGGTGGTCTGTCTGTATCGTGGTCTCGCTGCACCAGAGTCCACTGCCCACACACACACAGGCGATTAATGGGGCTGAAATTGGCAGGAGCTTTGAGCTCAAGCTTGTCGATGTTCAGCACGTTCAAAAAGCCATCCTGGGACGGACAGACAGTGTAAGTGTCCATGACAGGAACAGCATGTCAGCTCACAATAAAGGGGAGCTTGTCTAAGGAAACAAGACTGAAATGAAACAAAAAAGTTTTTGACAGCAATTCCTTTGACCCAAAAAAGTAACCAAAAAAAAGTTTTCAGTTTCAGTTAAAATTTGGTCTAGAGAGTTTCTGCTTTAAATTCTTTCTTTCACTCGAGTTGCAGTGCAGTACATATTTCCTTTGACAGTTTTAATAAAATCCCGTTCCTCTGATAGACACCGGACGCCATTCATTCGGTGGCAAAATAGCTTTTCGAATAAGTGGAGCGTTTGACACGCGGGGTTTGGGTTCGAAGCTCCCGATCCAAGCCCAGCTGGTCCCAAATGCGGAGGTGGCGGGACGCGCAGAGAGAGGGGTGTTGGGGCGGAGATGGCGGGAAGGAGCGGTGACTGAGGAGAGACGTAATGGACCCGGGGGGGGGGGGGTGATTAATGGCTAACTGTCGCTGTTCAGAAAGCCGGCTGTCTAACTGCGAGTGGCGGTGTTATTCATAGACGCCCTGACACACAGGGGGGGCTGTGAACCAGTGTCCCGCTGACAAATGGACGCGGAATTTTAGGCGTTCCCCTTTTTCCTTTCTCCAGCTCCCTCCCTCCCTCCGTTCATCCCCCCATCAGTATTCATCCCTCGCTCTCCCTCGTTCCTCTTGCCCCGCACTCTTCCTTTTTGATGCGTTGTGTTTGTTTTCGCTCAGTTTCTTCCCCCCCGACCTTCGTGCCTCTGCTTAACGCTCCCTCCCCTTCCCCTTCCTCTCCCTCCCCTTCAACCCTTCCTCTCCTTCTACACCCCCCCCCCCCCGCCCCACCCCCCATAACGGGGTTTGGCTTCCAGAAGATGGGGGCTAACTTCAGGGCTCACGTTCCCATTTGCTTGGTTCCTAAAACTTCACAAGGAACTTTTCAGGAATGATCTTGGCACATTATTAACCCTTAACCCTTGTCACATAGCCAGGCGCTAGGTCACAAATGTGTGATTGGAATGCTCTTAACCGAACATTCTAATGCTGATGTGACTGTAACTGCTGGTAATTGAAAACAATGGAGTTCTTTAGAACACAGCGACTTAGAATTTTGAAAAAATATTCCAAAAAAACTGAATGGTTAAAATTTTGTTATTCCAGTTTTCGAATGGTGTAACATGCAGGCCTTATAGCAGTGGTCTCCAACCCTGGTCCTGCAGAGCTGCAGGATCTGCTGGTTTTTGTTTTCACCTTAAAATCAGACCCAAGTCTCCAGGTGAGTTGAGTTTACTGTGTAATCAGTTGCTCTAATTGATTCAAGAAGTGCAGAGTCACTATGAAAACCAGCAGACCCTGTAGCTCTGCAGGACCAGGGTTGGAGACCACTGCCTTATAGCCTCAGAGTGGGTCAGAGTGCTGATGAGTGCGTTCACATTAATTATTTTTTTGGTGTTTCATGTGAGGGTTGCCCCACCGCTGCCGCCGCGTTGGCGGGCGGCCTTCGCCGTTTTTTCGCGGTTTGGCCGCCTCGGTGGCGCGCGACTGTGTGAATGTGAAAGATGCCCGCTCGCCATCTGCTCGCTATTCCGCTGCCAGCCTCTGCCAGTCTCTGCCAGTCTCTGCCAGTCTCTGCCAGCCTCTGCCAGTCTCTGCCAGCCTCTGCCAGTCTCTGCCAGTCTCTGCCAGCCTCCGGCTGCTCCTCTGTGGAGGAACGCTAAAGATCGCGCCTTTAGCGGTAACGGACGCCCCTGCCGCGGGCAGCTGTGGCCGCTGAGAGGCCCGCGTCCTGAAGACCCTCGTTATGGAACCGGCTCGTGTGGCTCTGAAAATTGTCACTTTTCTCGTGGAGGCCGAGCTGTGAATGTTACCGCGCGGTTTCCACTTCACCCCGAAAGGCTATTGTGTCAGCCTGAAAGGCCAAAGGAGTAGGCTGCCAGCCAGCTGAAGCAAGAGGGTCTCCTGTGTGTGTGTATGTGTGTATGTGTATGTGTGTGTGTGTGTGTCTGTGTGTGTGTGTGTGAGAGTGTGAGTGTGTGTGTGTGTGAGAGTGTGTGTGTGCGCACGTACGCGTGGGTGCGTGTGCGTTAACGTATGCGTGGGTGTGGGTGCGTGTGCGTTAACGTATGCGTGGGTGTGCGTGTGTGAGTGTGTGTGACTGAGTTTGACTGAGCATATTTGTGTGTGTGTGTGCGCGCGTGTGTGCGTGTATTGCCCTGCATGTGTGTGTGTGTGTGTGTGTGTCTGTGTGCGCATGTGCGTGCATGTGTGCCTATGTTCATCAGTCTTGGACTATACTGGAACTCGGACTGGAAGCTGATTTTGTTGTTATCTGAGACCGAAGTGGACATCAGTGACCATGCACACATGCGGTTGGGTTTGGTGTCACATGGATGCTCGTGTTGAAAAGGACGTCATTATTTCGCTGAAATGTGGGGACGAACGTTCGATGTCGCTGGGTTGTTTTGCACCTCCTGGTTCTGGGGCACTGGATAATGTCAACGGAATCATAAACTACTACAGCAAGTCCTCAGACATTTCACACTGTCCTGTCTCCCCATTTTTAACCATCAGTCCTCACCTTTATCTAGTGTGCGGATAATTATCCAAGGATTATGTGAGGGATTATGTCTGGGACTCGTAGTTTGCTGATTCTTTTGGTACGGCCCGTTACCTTATTGCCTGTTTTATTTGGGATCTACAAACGGACCGAAGCTCAGAGCTGCAGAGGCTGTGGTTTCTGTAGTCTCTCGCCTGCTGCAGTGGGACCTCGTGGTCTGGGCCCTTTCTCCTGGAAACGCGGTGCGTTGTGTGTTTGGGGAGTGGCTGATCGATGGGTGCCTTGCAGGGAGCTGGGCTGCTCTGTGCATCAGCAGTTTTCTGCGCTGATATCATGAACAAAGTACTGGTGCATTACAAAAAAAAAAAAAAAAAGTCTTTGAAAGATCTGAACTTGTAAAACTATAAATCCTCATGCGGTCCCTGCCAGGGTCTACTGTAATTACCCCCAGGGCAATACAAACCCATGTGGCAGATGATATACTTGAAGTATAATCATATAAAATTGAGTTGTACTTCAAGTGTGCTGTAGTATGAAATGGTATACATTAATTATATTTCAGCAAACATTTTGTTTGTCATGCGGGGGAAGTATGGACTGCATTCAGTAAACGTTTGTCCTTAAATTTGACTCAAGCAAGCAAAATTAATTAAAGGGCTTGTTATTTTTTTTTTTTCATCAGCACAGTTGGTGAGTTGATTGCTTAACTGTTGCTGAAGATAATTTAATTTAATTGTGAGTCAAAGTTAAGGATGATTGTTCATTCTAGGCCTGTCTGCTCTTTGTCTGCAGAATCGGGACGGGGGGTGGGAGGGTGTTATATGAGGGGGGGGGGCCTCCTCCGATGTCATGAATCACAGTCAGATTTATTTAATATTTTAGTAACTGAGTCACGGCTATGTCTTTTTTCTTATTCTTTTTTCCCTTCCTCTTACCCCCTCCCCCCCCGTCATTTTCCCCACCTCCTGTTATTTTCCACGCTCCTGTTTTCGTAGCTGTGAAAATTGCCACACGTGTGCCTTGGTTGCCTCGAAATGTCAGACTTGTCACTAGGGAGACGACACAGCGGGGGCCACCTGGCTGCTCCCCCCCCCCCCCCCCCCCCCCCCCTTCCTCTCGCTGTGCTCCCCCCCCCCCCCTCCTCTCGCTGTGCCCCCCCCCCCCCCCCCCCCCCCCCAGGGCTGCCCAGTCACGCGGAGGGCTGGCAGTGCAGTGCAGTCGTCAAGGTTATGGAGGATGGAGGTTGCGGGTTCAGATGCTGGGTTGGTGGCACAGCGCGCTACCCGTGAGCCTGTATTACTCCTGCAGTACTTGAGAAGAAATACCCAGCTGGGTAAATGGAGACTATGTAAAAACAAAAAAAAACAAAACAAGAACTGTGGGGGACGAACTGATATAGACGTTGATATTATTATTATATGATTACATTTCGGTTTTTTGTCGGTATATTCTTTTGAATAAAGCAGAATCAATGGATGTTTGCCCTGCAAGGAGACAAAGCAGAAATCGCAGATATTTTGTTGATCGAATGGAAATAAGTTTTTTTTTTTTTTTTTTTTTCAGACTGTGCACGAAATGCTGCACCGTTTTATTGCATCTGGTTGATTTCTGTCAAACGAAATGCTTTTTATAAACTAATAATATACCTCTGCTACCTCGCAGTTCTACCAAAACAAATCAACGCCACTTGAATTGCATCCATTTGGAGAATGGATGACAAAGATGCAATATTAATGCTTTTTGGGCCCTGGGGGTGGGGGGGAGAGGGAGAGGGAGAGGGAGGAGAAGGAGAAGGAGAAGGAGAAGAAGGAGAAGGAGAAGGAGAAGGAGAAGGAGAAGGATAGAGAGGGAAACACAGGTCAGCACGGAACAGGGATTCTCATTGGGAGGAGAACATTGTGTCCCTGTCCTGCCCTGTTTGCCCTGCGGGTGGCAGCAGTGAGCTGATATTCTCAGTGCGCTCTGGGTGTCTCAGTTCAGACGCTGCTGCTGTGGAGAGGGTGCTGCTGGCGCAGCGATGAGCGTGTGGCCAGGAATGGGGACGTTGGCTTCGGACTTACAGAGACCCAGGGCCAGCCGCTGCCTCTGCTGCACGCAGCTTGGACCACTGGTGAACCAGCACTGTTTTACACACACATACACACACACGTGCACACACACACACTCTCACACACATAAACACGTGCACACACGCGCACACTCACACACATACACACACTCGCACGCATACACACACGTACGCACGAACACGCATGTGCGCACACATACACGCACGCACACATCGTCCCTTTTCCTCCCTGTCCTCCTGTTTGTTTTCTGGCTCCCTTATCTCCTTCCCCCTCTCCGTGTTTAGCCGCCAGGGCGGCGGGGACATGGTCCAGTGAGCACGCTCACCAGGGGGGCATGGAAATGTGCTCCTGGGTCCCCTGAATACTGAGCAGGGACAGAGGAGGCAGCCAGGTGTGAATGGAGAGAGAGAGAGAGAGAGAGAGAGAGAGAGAGAGAGAGAGAGAAAGGGTGAGTGAATGAGACGGAGAGAATTGCATATTATATAGCAGCAAAGTGTGGGGTATAATTACAGATGAAGATTTGGGTAAACACACAGTACAGCAGCAGGCATTACATGCTGGGCAGAATTAGAGTTACATGCTCTCTTATAATTCAGATGCAAAAAAAGCAGTAAATTCAGGATTCATCTAAGAAACAGTGATCACAAACAGCTCCCCCAGTACACCAGCCTAGCAGAGACAGAGACAGAGACAGAGACGGAGCAGGAGAGACAGAGAGAGACAGACAGACAGAAGGAGACTGCTGTAATGTTGAGGCTCACCTGGATCGCCTGAGGCTTCAGTGAGCTGAATCCACGTTTGACGCTGAAGCATTACCTTAATGAGAAATACAGCGTTGCTTACCCTCACTGTGGGGGGGGGGGGGTGACACCTTAGTTTAACACCCCCCTGTATCACTCCCCCCCCCCCCCCCCCCCCCAACCCTAACCCCCCCCCCCCCCCCGCGTATCCTCTTTCCTCCGTTTGCTTGCAAATACTGGAGTCAAGCGTTCTCTCAGCGTATGGATTATGAATTATCGTGTGCGTGGTGAGATCAGATTCGGGTGAATGGCGGTGGGGGTTGGGGGCGGGGGCGGGCGGTTAAAAAGGACAGGAGGACTCCTATGTGGCATAGCGGCCTGCCGAAACGCTGTTCCCGCACGCGGACGGGCCCCTGCGGACCGGGCACGGGTCCCAGACCGGTCTCGGACGGGGGCCCAAGTTAAACTACGCGGTCGTTTCCCTGCACCTGGAACTGCAGTTCTCTCTGGAGTTTTCAACACACTTGTTCCTGGTTATGGTTATACACTTTGCTGTACGTCGCTCTGGATAAGAGCCAAATGCCTGTAATGTAATGTAATGGACGGGTGTGTGCTGCAGCCTGGCCTGTGCTCTGGGCCCGGGGGGAGGTCTCGACCGGGGGGGGGGGCACCTGGGGAGGATCCGGGGGGAGGGGGGGGGGGTTTAAGGACCTGAGGGCTTCAGCCTGGGGGGGCTGCTAAACTGAGGACGGCTGCAGACACCGTTCCATCCAGAGAACAGAATGATCCGTTACCCTGGAGATAAACCTGCTGCAGGTCACACATCTCAGCCCACTGCAGACCAACTGCTGGGTTTTTATTTATTTTTCACAATTTGTTTTTAAATTTCATTTTCGAAAGAAAGTTTCTTTTTCTTTTTTTTTTAATTAAAAAGTTTCGGCGAACGGCGTACCAATTACGGGCCGAGCAGGGTTTTCGCTC